>NC_084971.1:1887249-2132249 GCF_963691925.1 Scomber scombrus | reverse complement strand
ATACAATCAAATCTTTATTGTCTAAAAGGAACGTTTTTTAGAGCAATATATATATATATATATAGAGATAGAGATAGAATTCTTTCTTTGATGTGTTGCTGACTATCTGACAGGTCTTTTCCATGTCTGCTGGGTCTGCTGAGTGTTTTACCATCTGTGCTGTGACTTCTCATCTAGCACTGGCTCTGTGCTTCCTTAATGGAAAGTCCTGTTAGATGGATGTTTGTGTCAGTTGTCAACTTTCCTGCAGATATAATTATGATAATATTATTTTTTATTATTTTTTATATTTTTTTTACTTGACGAAACATCAGGAAACTGTACATGTGTGTGTAAATGTCAGATTGTTTCTCTTACTAAACTGCACACACATTTCCTTTGTAACAAATCATTTAAGGTATTTTTGAGTCTTAAATCTAATTTAATGTAATAAATGAACACAATTTTCTTTATATGAGTGCACCTATGTGCTTGATTGATTTGTTTTACAATATAACTGAAAAAGTATGATGAGCATTAAAAGTTTTTCATGTTCATTTTAGTTTGAAAAAAAAAAGAATACTCAAGGTCCAATTACTAGTTTTTCCTGGAGCTTTTAGTTGCAGTCTTCATCAGTAGATGTAAATCAGTCAGTTGTACAGTAATAAACCATCTATTTATCACATGACCAAAGTAAATTAGAAAAAAAGAAAATTGCACTTAATCCATCAGCTGATGAGGACCATGAGATGCTATTTTATTTACCATGACACTGATTGTTTAATATACTAAAGTATGTTTCCTCATTGGCAGATTTCATTGGTCAAAAAAAGAGTTAAAAACATAATCAACTCAGGGTCCATGTTTTAGATGATTTAAGCGTGACAAATGACCACATGCTAATTCAGCAGATAAACAAAAGTTCTGCAGAACTCATCATTCTTTAATCCAAATCTGACTTTAACATGGATCTGAATATTTAAGACAAACCAAACACAGTAGTCTTAAAACACACACACACACCCGCACGCATGCACACACACACGCACACAAACCAAACGCAGTAGTCTTAAAACACACACACACACACACACCCGCACGAATGCACACACACACGCACACAAACCAAACGCAGTAGTCTTAAAACACACACACACAAGCACACACACACACACACACACACACACACACAAACCAAACACAGTTGTCTTAAAAACACACACACACACACACACACACACACACACACACACACACAAACCAAACACAGTTGTATTAAAAACACACACACATACACACACACACACACACACACACACACAAACCAAACACAGTTGTATTAAAAACACACACACACACACACACACACACACACACACACACACACACACACACACAAACCAAACACAGTTGTATTAAAAACACACACACACACACACACACACACACACACACACACAAACCAAACACAGTTGTATTAAAAACACACACACACACACACACACACACACACACACACACACACACACACACACACACACACACACACACACACAAAAACAAACGCAGTTGTCTTAAAAACACACACACACACACACACACACACACACACACACACACACACACACACACACACACACACACACACACACACACACACACACACACACACACACACAATTATATTTTTGATTTTAAACAACCACACAATTCCCAATTTTCCCCAAGAACTAGACAGCAGAGAGACAAATGTAGGATGCCAATCCTTCCAGTGAGATAAAGTCTGTGTGGATAAATCAGGCAAACCTCAGACGCACAGCTCCCAGACAGAGTGGATGATTGTCAGCTGCTGACATCATGCAGCAGAACTAGCTCTCTGGTTTCAAGCTTTGGGGAGTCTTATAATCACATATATTACCTGAGCTGTCTGACATGTGTGCAGCTGTCTGGCTTTTCATCTGACACTTGTGTGTTTACATTTGTATCCAACCTTTTTCCAGCATGTCGTTGTTATATGTTCAATGTTGGATACTTTTCTACCTAAGCATCTTGATTCAGTTTAATCAGTCTTTGTTTGCACTTCTGGTTCTGGTTGTTTAGGCTGGTGTGAAAGCTGTCAGTGAAAATCTGGACTATGGACCAAGAAGGTTCTTGGTCTAGTTTCTGTTGGATTCTGTTGTGGTTTGATTGTGGTGTGAAAGCAAAGCAGACCAACCACAGGATTGTATGAAAGTAGATATTATTTAAGCATGAATTCAAGAGCTAAACTACTATTAAATCCATGAACTGTATAACAGACAGGTCACTCCATCTTCATAACCAACATATTTATATGTGGAATAAATGTAGACGATCGGAATCTAATCACATCGTAGATCCATCATAAAAGGTTTTACAGATGAATTTAAAAAGTACTGAAAGTTAATATGCTGAACTATAAGCTCTGATCATGTCACAGAGATTTCCAATGAAGCCCTGATACTCTACATACATGACAGAGAGAGAAAGAGAGAGGAAAAGACTGTCAACACTGTTCACATTTTTTCACGCTAGTCTTAAAACAACAGTCTGTTGCCCAAATGAACACTGAAACATGTTTTTCTAATCATTCCTCCTGTTCATACTGACCATTAGAAGATCACTTCATAATGCTCTTACAATGGAAGTGATGGAGGACTAAATCCGCAGTCCTCCTTCTGTGTAAACATGGATTTAAAAGTTGATCTGAAGCTAATATGAAGCTTCAGTCGTCTGAATGAGTAAAATCTTCATCTTCTATGTTTCAACATTGTTTTTAGTGCCAAAGTCTTTTTGTTACTATACTTCCACCACAGCTCAACAGGGAAACACTAAGAGGGAATTTGATGCTAAAAAGACTGTAAATGTGTCAGATATCACTTGATATGACTAACTCAGACTGCTGAAGCTGAATAGAAGCTTCATGTCAACTTTTAAATGTATTTTTGCACTAAATGACTGTGTAGACATATTGTGGATTTTGGCCTCCATCACTGACACTGAAAGCACATTTGAAGGAGATCTTTTAACAGTCAGTATTAAGGGGGAGGAATGATAACAATGAGGAAAACCTCTTTAACTTCATTTGGCCCCCTGACTGTTGTTTTAAGTCAGACTTGAAAAATTGTGAAACTGTCCTTTCATATTTAGAAACATAATTGACTTCTCCATTCCTCCTTTCCATAATCTCTCTTTTTTCATCCTTCTCTCCTTCAGATGCCAAAAGAGGAAGAGGCTTCATGTAGTTGTAGAATGTTTAGCTTATATTAATACACTTATACCATATTGTTGTATTTTCAGCTGAGAGTACTCAGTATAGTTTTTATATGCCATGCTAGCAGTGCAGCTCTATGGGTGTCATAGATGCTGGTCCAGACCCAAATAGACAGACATTCATGGTCCCTGGAGGATAAATATGAATGAGATTAGTGGACTAGTAACCTAAATGAACCTCTAGTGCCACTGTAATGTTAACATTTTTGGCACTATTAAAATCAGGTGGTTTGGCCTGTGGCGGACTGCGCTACACCCATTCACATAAATGGGACGACTGATTTGATCTGAATACAGCCTTACTCTTGACAACTATTGGATGAACTGCCATGACATTTGGTATAAATATCCATGGTGCCCAGAGGATCGGTTCTAAGGACTTCACTGATAGTCTTACTTTTCCTCCACCAGCAGGTAAAAGTTTTCGCTTATCCAGTGACATATGTCAAGGACACATCGACATGCAAAGCCAGGAATTGAACTGCCAGTCTTCCGATTGGTGGGCGACCCAGTGTACCTCCTGAGCCACAGCTGCCTCAAATATCTGACTCTATCTCAACATTTACTCAAAATGGATTGCCACAAAATTTAAAAAAAAAATACCTTAATGTTCCCCAGAGGACCAACAGTAAGACATTTGATGATTTGGTGATCCTTTGACTTTTCATTGACTGCCATCATCATAATTTCAATTTGCCCAATACTGTGGCTGATAACCTAATACAAACTAAGAACATTCTCATCAGCCTCAGTTGCACTTTGTTTTTAATGTTATCATCCTAAGATGGTAAATTAATATGGTGAATATGTTAAACTTTGATTTGGCTGCCGATTGTCTATATTTCACATATTGTTAAAAATCGGTTGTGCAGAGCCAAACCAACAATGAACCCATTCAACTTACACATGAGATTTTCTGACATTAAGAAAAAAAGAAACCACATCCTTTATGAGCATGGCTGTAGACTCTTGAATTGAATTATAATGCAGATGAGAAGGTCTGTCTAGAATTCAAGTGAAATAGCAACATCCCTTACATCATGATACTATTAAGGCTTGGGGACGCTCAAAACAATCCAGTTCCTAAGAAATTTTGTCGGCTGATGTGCGAAGCTGTTCCAAACAACTTATACTTATCTTTCCCTTTTCCTGTTCTACTCTTCATAGGCTACATGTGAAAAATAACAGAAGTAGCTTGGCTGTTTGAAGACAGAAACAGCTTGAGAGAGAATTTCAAATCCTGCCAACTGCACACCCGTTTGTTGGATTGTCAGTTACGGAAAGTTACAGAAGTAGTCGAACGAAGCCTCCCCAATTCCAACATTGGAAAGGAGCATCAGCAACTTTCCGAGAATCCCAAAAAACACTTTTGGTGGAAGTGTTTTGATGCTTCAAGTATCATCCCGGTCCCAGTTGGATCCTTTGAGAGCTCAGAGAGCAGAGCCTGTACTATTTACTGTACATGATCTCAGTGTCTAAAATGAATCACAATGTTCATTCAGGCAGACAGATACCACTACTACTACCAACAGATGCTGCTACCAGCTGGATTGTAACATCATATTTAAACAATGGCCTTAAAACCACTCTAACCACTTTGTAACTCTCTTCACTGACTCTGTTGGTACTGGGAGATGTCAGGATATGAAATGTCAAGGAAATAAACTACAACAAGACAAGTGATGTACGTCAGGGAGTCTCTGCTTTAGACTTAGAAAAGGGATCTTGCATTCCAACAAGGAAACTAGGTTTTTGGCAGTTTCTTGGGGGTGTAAATAGCACTAGAATATTAAACTGAGGTAGATGTACTGTTACCGGACTCAGCGACAGTGGAGACGTGAAGAAACCTCAGGCAGAAACTAGGCTCAAAGTGGGCGGCCATCTGCCTCGACCGGTTGGGGTAGAGAGGAGAGAGAGGAAGGATAGGAGAGAGAAGCACATAAGTACAATCTGTTTAACAGCATGATATTTGAATGGCATATTTTGCTGTAACTCTGCTGGTTTTTTTTATCTGTGAGAAAGTAAAGAAAATGACCTGCAGCAAAGGTCCCCTGCTAGAATCAGACCAGGGATGCTGCCGTTATGTGGCTTGCGTTGTAACCACTCGGCTACCAAGGTGCTCCGGAACTGACTATTTTTGTGCTGTGAACAAAGCAAGACATTTGAAAGAAAAAGTGACATTTTATGGACCAAATAATTGATTAATAAAGAAAATCATCAACAGGTTAATCAATAAAGAAAATAATCATTAGTCTCAGCACTAAAAGTAGTTTTGACATGACCAACTTATATTAGTATTAAATACAGTAGCAGTTCATGCCTGTGTGATGCGGAATGTCGTAAGGAGAGCCTACATTGACTTTCTTACCTCCTGCACATTACTGTTTGTATGGATTACAGCTGCTTTATTCATAACTGTAGTGCTTTTCTGATGGTTAGAAATGGTCCTAATGTAACAGTAGTCAAAAAATAATCTAAAAAAAAAATGCAGTGAGCTTTTGATGATGACAGATGAGGGTTAAGGAAAGTTGATTTTCATGGTTGAGTGAAATGAACTATGCTCGGCTGCCTCTCAGTTTGGACATTGTTCTAACAACACCATGCTTTAGAAAATTGCAGCAATTCAGCACAAGCGGGGTTTGTAGTTAATGGACTACGACGTGCTAAACCACCAGTTTGGCACTTTAATATTCTGCCAACTGTTTACTGTGAATGAATTGAATTGTATATCAGCAGCGTTTCCCCTCCAAAATTGTCTGAAACCTTCAGGTTTAAACGTCCAGGAAACATCAACAGCAGGAAGGACCAAAGGTTACAGTGGTCAGTACAGTTCTAAAGTGCTGATAAAACTGATCTCATGAGTCTGTAGTCAGCCTTGCACACTGCCTGGTCTGGTATTCAGAGCAGGAAGCTGTGGTTTTTTTTGTCAGGTGACAGCAGAGTCTTATTTAGAGCTGTTGTAATCTCAATTGTTTGTTTCGGCTTCTTTGAGCCAATATGACGGCAGAGAAAAAGGCTTTTTCCCACGTGAAGGGATGGTGTGTGTGTGAGTGTATTTATGTGTGAAAACACACGCCCAAACACACAAGCAGAAGCACACAGAATCAGGGAAACTGAGGCAGGACACACATAGAAAGACAAACACACACACACACACACACACACACGAAAAGGCAGAGGAAACTCCGGCAGGACGTATACATGAAAAAAAAATCTGTGCACACAGACACACAGACGCACATATACAAAGACATGCATATGCATATAGACGCATACATAAATAAACACATTGTTTCTAGTAGGAAATGGAGCGCTGTGTGTGTTATCTCTGCAGTGGTTCTAAACAAAGTTACAGAGGCAGTTAAATACAATGGATTGCTTTACTCACTGTCTGTTTGACTGAACTAATACAAAGGCCAGTCAGTGTGTCTGTGTGTGTGTGTGTGTGTGTGTGTCTGCATGTGTTCGTGTGAATGTGTGTGTGTGTGAGTGTGAGAGAGGGCAGGACGGCCTTGCTTACGTTGAACAGTCATATTGTTGCTGTCACAGTGATTGTGTGGTTTTTTAAATTGCTGTTTATCATAAATAGTACAATAGCATATACCTAATTGTATTGAAGGACAGGAAGTGAGATAACATTCACATACAGGAGCCATGCATTTGTCAAAGAATTGTGAGCAGAGTCTAAACACTGTTTGCCAAATGAATTATTATTTTACACTCATTTACACAGACTCTAAGTGTCAGTGTACATTTTAGCCTTTATTTTAACCAGTACATGTTAGGACTCAGGATTTTAAAGGACCCAGCTTATCACCTTTTTAATTTCCTCCCTACTTTAAAAAGAACAAAGAGTATCAGAGCCAGGACAGCAGGTTCTGTAACAGCACTAAACATCAACGGTTATATTTCTTGCCCATTAAGACAAGATCATGGTATCAACACTATAACAATACACATTATGCTGGTTTATGGTGCTGATCGCATCCTGTGGAAGGACTGTTTTTTTTAAATTTATTCTAGGATACTTTTTTATTTGATTTACTGCATCCCTTTTTATGATCAATTTATGTCTTTATGTGTTATTGTCAGTGTAGCCATGTGATGTCCTGGAATTCTGGTCATTGTGGTTGTGATCACACCAAAGTAAATTCCTTTCAACCATGTAGAGTAGGCAATAATTGCCTCTTGACCCTAGTGATTTACATGTTTAGTTAATACAGACAGGTATTATAGTTTAACCTAAAGCACTAGACCTGCTAAGATAACTACTTTTATTGGACGATATATTGTCTCAGAAATAATCGCGATAAACGATATTATTGTCATTTGAACATCATTTTATAATATAATGATAATATACTGCATAGTAATGCAAGGATGGTGGGGATGGGATTGGAGAGTGGGGGCTACACTAAATACACAGACTATCATTATGGTTGGGGACGGAGTTATTTACCTTTAATTCTTCTACAGTCTCTCTAATGTGAAGTGTGGCATAGTGACAATGACAACGGTCAAAGGTCATGTCCATGTATCATATGATGAGCCCATATATAGACATGATGATGTTAATAATTACGTTATTGTAAGATAAAACGATAATAACTGTGACAGGCCTATACAGGACTATGCTACAAGTAATGTGTTACCAAATTTGGCTCAGCTAATGGAGGCCATTATGTTATTCTATGTAACCAAATGTGATCCGTTCTATCACTTTCCTGAAATTGTTTTTCTGATAAAAGTTTAAAAAAAAATGTATCTAAGCAAAACCTTGGTCATAACACGAAGGTTGGTGTAGATCAACATGTTTCATTTAAATGATAAGCCCCTTTTTCTTTTTCTTTGTGAGTAAAGTAATTTAATCTAAGATATATCCAGCAGACTGGCCGACTTTCATCTTAACTTGTAGTCTGCTAATAAAGACCTTTGACTTGATTTTGTCACTATTGAGAAGTTAGACTTTGCTAAGAACTGATAATTTCATCACTGACAAATCAAATTCATTTCTGCACATGTATGTTGTCAATGCTTGTTAAACTGTGGTAAAAAAGAGTAAAAATAGCTCAGGATATATGGAACACAACTGTGCAGGGAAATAATCACATAAACATTCACTTCTCTCTGTCTGTCTCTTTTTCTTCCCACATGAACATTTTAACATGTCACTGTCTGTGTGTGAGCACACGTGTGTGCTGGACTGGGTACCACAGGAATTTCCCAGACAGCAGTATCAGCTTTCCTCTCATGCAGCTCCTGTTTTCACACTTCAGACCCCCGGGACCTATGTGTGTGTGTGTGTGTGTGTGTATGTGTGTGTGTGGGGGGGGGGGCTAAATTTATGACCTGTCAGATGTTCTGATTCCTGTCTAAATAGGAGCCAGCTCCAGGATATTTGTCCTGTCACCACATCTCCTCAGTGAAAATCAGTTCCACAAGAGAGCACTGATACAATACTCCTGAAATCACATTCATTTGTCAATTTAGATTAAAGTCTTCATTATATATCTGTGCAATTGTACAAAAGTCTGCAACTATCTGACCTCATTCAACCCATTCTGCAGCCTAAACTCAGAAACTACTGCTTGAATTCATGAAAGAGTACTTACTCAGCTCAACAAGAATGCATGTCTTCCATTGGCCACATGGACTTATGGCGCTTTTCCACTACACAGTTCCAGCACGACTCGACTCGGTTCGACTCGACTCAGGTTTTTTTTGCGTTTCCACTAGGGAAAGTACCTGGTACCTGGTAATTTTTTAGTACCTGCTCTGGTGAGGTTCCAAGCGAGCCGAGCCGATACTAAAATGTGACGTCGACACACTGCTGGCCGCTGATTGGTCAGAAGAGTTGTCGCTGGAAGAGTCATGATCCGTCCCACACAAGAATCAAACCCGGCATTTTTAAATACCGGCAGCAGCGTTACAACCATAGTTACAGCCATACGGCTCAATTTTCTTGCTTTGTGTGATAAAAAGCCTCATACAGCAGCAACACCACTGCCTCAATGTCCTCCATTGTTTATGTGTTTTGTGTCGCGTATAAAACGAAGTCACAGCAGTTTCGCGGAGCCGTGCTATGACAACCCCCGCCCACGTTGAGTAGGTACTTTTTTGTAATGGAAAAAGTCTGTCCTGGAACCGTACCGAGTCGAGTCAAGCCGAGTAGTGCTAGAAATGTATAGTGGAAAAGCGCCATTAGGTGATTCTTGGACATTTTTACCATGTGTTAGTGGTGCTGGAGAAAGTTTCCACCCTCAGAATTAGACTCATCTACTGGTGATCCAAGCCATGAGCCAAACTGTTGGACAAGTTAAGTTTTGTACCTGATAGTAGTGGTAGATGAAAGGTTGGAGGTGTTTGGACTTAGCCATAACTCTAAGTTCTAGTCATTTTCAAGCGTGCTATCCCAGCATGCATTGAGTAAGAAGCAATTACACATATTGAAGATATTGTAGCTAAGTCCCAGCTCCATACGATATAATACATATACAGTCTAATGTAAATGTGTAGTATATCTAATGCTAATCTTCATAGTTTTGCAGTGACAGATATGTACATTATATATTCAATTGTGTAGATGGAGTTTAGTAATTCATCTAACCTGGATGTCTTTATATGGAAAGAAACCGGAGCACCCTGAGCGACCATCAGAGGCACAATACATGATCAGACTGGATGCCTTAAAAGCAGCACACTGTAACACCCCCACCACCACCACCACCCCTATCACCCCCACCCCACCCTCCACGCATTTCTGATTCTAATCACAGTGGCACGGTTTTGGCAGAAAGCAACTACATAACCTGGTGTCAGTCAGCCACATGTGTGCTGCGTTAGAGATATCAATAGCAGCTGCCTTCAGGTAATCAAAAACATTGATATAAGAGGCCTACAAATCTACAACGTATCTCAAGTGCTCATTTAATGCTCCTCCAAGCTTGGTCAACATTTTAAAGATTTGAACACTGAAACAGAAGGGGCACAAAATGCATAAAACAGATGGTGAACCCAAGAACTAAATAAAGTAAAGCTGCCAAATGTGTCCATGACTTAGACTCAAGTTTATCAGATTATCAGACTCTACTTATCAGATAAGGACGTGAAGATCACTGTTATGAAGCATATCATTAACTAAAAAAAAAAAAAACCTTTGTACATTATTTCTTTAAATGTACTATAATATTAAAATTATAAATAAAAAGGCTTTCAGTTTAGGTCTTGACTGTGATTTGCGACTTGTTGGCCTTCACTTGAGACTTGACCTGGGAATTTATCCAGCTCTCCCTAAGCAAGACTTACTCTGTGTTGTGTTCTCCAGATACAACAGCATGTTCTTTGGCTACTCAGCATCCATTATAACACACAGTCACATAGGTATTCTCAGTGAAAGTGTCTCTCGTCTCTTTCAGGACTCTCCACCAAAGCCAGACATGGAGGAGAAGTTGCGTTCAGCCTCCAGCGTGGATGAACTGATGAGTCTCATCTATCCTTCATACTGGGCAGCTCTGAAGTGCAGATCCAAACTGTCCGCCGCTGCCTCAGCCTCCAAACTCTCTCACCGGCCACAGCCTCGCCGACTGAGGCCGCTGGCAGATACAGAAGAGCCGACATTTGCTGCTGCCTACCTCAACCTGGAAGTCCTGAAAAGTACGTTTAGACTATACGACTGTGTTACTGTCACATTTTTTGTGTGTAAATCCAACCTATCTTCCTCTATTTTTAAACATTTCAAACCAAACATATTTTATCAGAAGATCATGTAAATTAACTTAATTAATGTTACCTCTAAAAACTTAACTCAAAGAAAAATCAAATCCTGCAACTATGTCTGTCCCTGTCTTCTTAAAGGCCATTCATATTATTGCTTAATGAAGATAATAAAGTTTGCTCTCTTTCCCACAGCAGGGAGGTTTTAATGATTCTATTTAAATGCCTGGACAGAGGACTTGTGTTAAGTGTGCCTGTCAGAAGCTCTGAGTGAATTGACATTTTTATTACGTTTTAAGCCACATTTTAATGCTACACTGTTAGATCCTGGTTGTTTTACCTAAATGTTTTAACAAGGTAAACTATTTAATTTACCAGACCTTCGGATGTTAATTTATAGGTAATCTTAAGTTTCCTGTCAGCTGGATGTAGTCTACTGAACTGACCTTGTCTTCATATGGGATTTTAAGTGACACTTATCTTCAGACAGTGATGAAGTGTAACATGTATCTGTCATGTTTGTCCACTTGAGTGACTGAGTCCACGTGATACACTAACTGCATGTCTTCTTGTCTTTTATCATGTATTCAGTCTTCATGTGACTTCAAAGGCACTTATACATAAAATGTGTTATTATTATTATTATTATTATTATTATTATTATTAATAATAATATTATTATTATTATTATTATTATTATTATTATCAAGCTTTACTTTTCCCCAGTCTTAGAGAATCATATATATATCATATTATCTTATCTATTAATTCACTTCAGTCTCAGTCTGGTTCTCTGGCATCAGACTGAAAGATGTCAAATATGGATGTAGTTATCTCAGATAATCCTGTTTTGAAATAAAAAGAGGATGCATGGGGATATCATGTCTCCCACTGAGTTAACTCAACATGAGGAAACGTGTATCAATATGAATAGAATAATCTATTATGTAACAGATGTTTTAAAGGAGCAGTGTGTAAGATTTAGTGGCATCTAGTGGTGGGTTTACAGACTGCCACCAACTGAATGAATGAATGCCTCTAAATTCTACAAACTGCTCCTTTAATATAAATGTTCAAGTAGATCATTTACAATTGCATCTGAGCTCATTTATTAAGATGTATTAAGATGACATGCATTGTGGAACTTGACCAAAACAGCAGTTTTTTTTTTTTTTTTTTTTTAATAGGCAGTAGTTTAACTGAATTCCATAGTTAAGAGTATATGGCTCTGCAGGTATTTCTAAAAGCATTTGAAAGTTCCAGGAGGTATGAGTAGTTTTCTTCAAAAAGTCTTCAAAAATGTCTGGAAATCATTTCATGGATTGGATAAGCATGAAAGAGCATGACAATTATTCAGATAAACTTGTGGTTTGACATATTTAAACTGAAAGAACTCATGCTCTGGTAACAATTTACAGCACTTTCATGCAAGCTTATCCTCTTGTCAGATCTTACCAACAGACATCTCCGACTGACAGATTTGACAGTTTTTGCCATAAAGTTATGTCCATAATAGATTCCAATTTGGCTGTGGTGGTGGTCTGATTGCTCTGTGTTTGTGTGTGTTTGTGTGTGTGTGTGCGTGTGTGCAGGTATAGAGTCGGAATGGAGGAAGACTCAGTGCATGCCCAGAGAAGTGTGTGTCGACGTGGGCAGGGAGTTCGGGGCTCCCACCAACATCTTCTATAAACCACCATGTGTGTCCGTCTACAGATGTGGAGGATGCTGCCACTCTGAAGACAAACAGTGCAGGAATATCTCCACTGGTTACCTCAGCAAAACTGTAAGCACATGTTTCTTCTTCTTCTTCCCATCATTATTATTATTATTATTATTATTATTTGCTCAAATATGGAAATATGTATAGGAGCTTTGAAGTGTGTGTTTGTTTGGAGCACCCAAAATACCACGTAAAAAAGTTTAATGCACTTAAATGTGTCATTTTAAATGTGATGCTGTGATTGTGCATAAACAAGTAAAATAAACACTGATGGAATAGCAGGGATTGTCATTTTGCCTGGTTCACACATTGGAGCTATTTGTTGTGGTTGTAGTGTGGTTCTCATGCCATGTGATAATACTGGCAAACACCAGTGTGACTCAGTACTCAACCTATTAGCGAGATTGAAACCGGATCTATTTTCCATTATATGATGGATGAAAATAATTTTTTGTAGATCTTTTTCACTAGTGAGGCAGAAACATTTGGCCTTCGATTGGTAATCAGTATTGGGCAGTAACATATTGTAACACTTTACAGTTATATAATTATTGTTTTCAATAACAGCAATTTAACTGATTGCAATTCGAAATTCCATGATTATATTACATTTACTTATCCCAGTATCGCTTTGGTACTTTTACACTCGAGGGTTGGCGTGCTGGCTGTCTTACTGGGATTAATGTTGTTATCAGTGTGATGGAAGATAAATACAACCGCCACATTGTCTTATTCACATGTTGTTTGTTCTTAGCTGACTTGCTAACATTAGCCACATGTACGCCTACATTCAGGAGTCACCTTGCAAATTTTAAGCAATCTCTTAAATCAATAGCCGGCCGTGTTAACGATAGATTATTTGTTAATTATTAATGATTAATGAAATATGCTGGATGTTTTTCCGTTATAAAACCTCTACTGCAGCAGATCTGCAAAACATTTTTGGTCAGTTACACTCACGTGGTCCACTCCTGGTCTCAAAAGGGAAGCCAATGCGGAAGTTGTCTAAACTTACATTCTTTCTAATGGCCAACAGGGGGCGACTCCACTGGTTGCAAAAACATGATTGCATGGAAGTCTATAAGAAACTGACTACTCACTTTATTTATTACCTCAGTAAACACTTTCCTAATGAATGAATAGTATAAATCATTAGTTTCAAGTCTTAATACAGCATGATGTTCATTTTGTAAATAATGATCCCTGTTAGAGTAAAATAACGATAAAGCCAAAAAACATAGATGGCGACCGTCAAATAAAAGATAGTATTGAAGTGTACATTTTGGAGTTGGTGGTATTTGAGTGACAAAACAGTAATTTAAGCATTGGGAAATGGCTGTTTGCATATGTGTGTGTGTGTGTGTGTGTGTGTGTGTTTTACACATTTAAGGTTACAGATATTACTGGTGACAATCATCCATTATTCTAACCCAGTGCACTCTTAATGGGATTAAAAGTTGGGTTTTTGTAATTGCTACTTGGATTGATAAGAAAAAATAAATGCATATCAAAGGAAAGGTTCGGAAACATTATATATATGTTTGTGTATGTGTGTGTGTGTGTGAGACATTTAAGGTTAAACTGCAGTGAGAGGGAATGAAATGTGAGTGTGTGTGTGTTTACTGGTCTCCAGAGTACAACTGTGGTTAAAGAGAAGGAGCATGTGGTCTGCTCTTTAATTGGCCTGTTAAGTGGTCTGACCAGAGGAGTACTGTGTGTGTGTGTGTGTGTGTGTGTGTGTGTGTGTCTGTGTGTGTGTGTGTGTGTGTGTTCAGTGTGTGATCATAAATCACTGCTTAAAGTGACTTTTTGTGTCACTGTAAAATCAATCAAGTTAATTTAGCGCATTTTACTTACCGCACTTGTTGTATGAAAGGGGCAGAATGAAATACAGGATGAATGGTATTAAGGCTTTAAGCAATGCAAATGCTGGTATGTAGCTTTATTGTTGTTGTTCAATCATCATTTTCATAATTTATGGTGTAATTAATTGTAGCCTCGAGCTAACCTGATGCATCTGATGATTTGTTACATAGAACCATCTGAGAAGTCGTCCTTGGCAACTGTTTGGAAAAGGGTGGGCACTTTCAAAACAATACTTGGCAGTTGATTGGATGAAACCTGTCCATCACCATCTTACCTTGAGAGATCACAAGATCACACAATCATTCTCATAGGACGCTGATTGGCCCAAACCAATTATTAGAAATTGGTCTGATGAAAGCAAAGCTCTTTTCATGCACTGAACATGTTTTCTCTTCAGTATTTCCATTATGAACAATGAAAGCACCTATACATTTCATCCCGCCCGCCTATTATAGAGACATCCAGAGTGGCCAGAAATAGTTAGAGGAAATAATATGTGGTGGATGTGTGGTAATGTTTGGAACTGCTCCAAACCACTAAGTGATTTCTACTAAAATGTAATGGAAGACGTATGGTGATAGTTGAGATGTCTTTTTTTTTCTGAGCACATTTCAAGCAGACACACATGGTTACTGAAAGAAACACCAGTAACAGAAAAAACTAGCAAGTGCACATTGAAGACAGAAGCACAGTGTTGCTCAGGCAGCACACCATTATGAGCGGCCGTACGTTCAAAGTGTTGTTGGGTTGATTCCCAGTCAAAATGCTTTTGAGCCAGATCATCTTACTCCTATGTAAACGCCGTTTCCAAAGAGGGATTTTCATTTAACATAATCCTCGTAAAAACATACATTTATAGTCATTTAAACACAGTGTACATTGAAAAATTCCATTTAACCTAAACCTAAGCTTTCCCAAGAGATATTTTAACTTAAATCATGCAAAAGAATTTTCCACATAAATTTCAGCTTATAAGCAGCTTATAAGCAGCTGGGGAGGTAGTGGTTGACTTTAGCTTTGATTAACTGTCTGTCGTCTGTACACATAAAAAAAACAACAGACAGAAATCGTCCTCTTTTGGGAGCAATGAGCATGTAGCTAAAAGACCTGCCACCTAGGGCACATACACAGACATTTGCATCTTGATTCAGCAGCAAACTATAAGTCACTCGAAGCAGAAAGCTGCAACACAAGCTGATGACGTCTCATATAAAACAGCTGAAGCATGCGAGCAGCATTTTAGTGTTGATGTCTTGGATGAGATGCAAATGTTTACTTTGGTGTACAGTAAGTGCTGCTACTTGCTTTTCATCCGGAACAGTGTTACACAAAATCTTGGATGTTGTAGATATCGGAGCACATGTTTGCTATAAACATTTCCTGAAGAAGAAGATCACCCAGCATGACGTCTTCCTGCAGCTGGATGAGCAGCTGAGTGAAAAACACTTGTACACAGTGAGGACATGCCTCGGTAACATTCCAAACACAGCTATGGGCCTGTTGAAGATATAGAGAACAGATGGATAAAGCAACATGTGTGATAATGCATACACTTGCACTGAACATAGTTTGTGGACTGATGCTCAACAGACAGAATACTCCTTTGATTTCTAACCCAAACCCTAAGTACAAAATCATTACCACTGGTTGTTTCTGATTCCATTCCAGAGTCAGAGATGTATTCAAAGTGTCGATGAGACGAAGAGAAGACACATTAAACACACACTATGTAATTTCTGCCACTAGGGGTTTCGCAATCTATCCAATAACAAAAGACAGATCTCGATGACGTCATGAATTAACATGGGATCATGGAAATTGTTGTCTAAACAACCATCATTGCCATCATTGCAGTCAGCTTCTTCCCGTTAGGATTACTTCAGGGTTCCATCGTTCAATGTATTATGGTGAGTGCCTCTTCCTCTCCAAAACAACCAAACATGGGAATTAAAACTGGTAAAAACACTGAATAAACAGTTTCCCGTTAAAAATCAGTGTTTCTCTGGTATTGTTCAGCAGACGCAGGACGTAAGGAGGGCTGTGAACAGAGTCGCTGCCAATGTTTGCTCAGCTTGTTTCTCTGATAACTTATGGTCCAGACATTCAGGAGCATTTTTCTGGGGGCTGAATTATCCTCAGAGGTCTCTTCCTCTCCAAAACAAATGAACACAGGGATTACAAGTGGTAAAAAAACAGTTAATAAAGCAGTTTCATGATAAAAATCTGTTTTTCTGAGGCTGTTCAGTGGACACAGAACGTCTAGGAGAAGCTCTATATGAGCCAAGCTGCCACTAACGTTTGCTTAGCTTGTTTCTCTGGCAACTTAAGATCCAGACAACTGCTGACTAAACACCTTTACACAGTTAAAAGATTTACTTAAAAATGACCAAGATTAAAAAATGTATGGCTTAAAATGAAATAAAAGTCAATTTACGATAGAGTACTGGTAGACAACCACAACGCTGACATATTATCATCTACTATTGTGGCAAACAGTCACAACACTGATGCAAGGGCACCAGATGATCACGACCTTGTGCATGTATACTTTATGTTAGAGAGAGTATGACATCACTGATAGGTGACCAAATAAAATGGACCATTTCCTTCCTTAATTCCCTAGGTTTGAAAATTGTTGGAAACATTTGGGGCAATGTAAGTACACGACTGAACACAATATATAACATAGGTCTACTCGATTTTAGCCATTTTAATGCAGAATAGTTACACATTATAGCTATATATAACCTACTGTCCCAATGACACCAGCTCTTAAACTTTATTGGCTCAGCTTCTATAAAGAGAAAACTGTTCCTCTCCATGAGTCATATGGTCAAGATCTAGAATTCCATATAAATACAGCACCCATAATAGATAATAATGCACACAATTACTTTGATGTCTGTGATGTCTGTACTTCTGCAGTAAAATATTACAATATTTTTATATGTAATATATTTCAGCTACCAGGGTGCTCCGTCCAGCCAATATTTCTGTTGAATCAAAAACAGCTTGGTTTTAATTAAGACATATTTGGTGTAAATTTACATGTGCACAATGATACAGCTAGTTAGAAACTGTGAGAAAAACTAGGAAAAGAGAATAATAAAGAGAAAGTAGCCAGTAATTGATGATCCAGACAACACTTCAACTTTTCATAAAACATGAGGTATGTGAATCTGTTCTGTTCTCTAAGGTCAAGGTGCTGTGGCAGAAGATGACACATTAAACAACTGCACTTGGTGAAATGATTTGCAGCACATCCTTCCAATCAAAGATAAATAAAGTGCACATCTTATTTGAACCTTTCAGCTGTGATTGATATTTCTGGTGACAGTCACCCATTAATCTAACCCAGCACACTCTTAATTGCATTACGAGTTGGATGTTTGTAGATAATTGCTACTTAGCTTGCTAAAAAATGCATATCAAAGTGAAAATGGGAACAAATATTATTGATTATTAAAATATATTGTTTGTGTGTGTGTGTGTGTGTGTACACATTTGTGTTACCTCTTAGGGACCATTTCTGGTATAAACATTAACTTAGCATGGAGCAGAAGTCCTCATGGGGATAAAAATCTGGTCCTAATGAGGCAAAAAGTAATTTCTTAGGTCCTGGTTAAAGTTGGGTAAGGTATGAATTGAGGTTAAGGTTAGGATTATGCATGAATTGGTTATGGTTAAGATTAGGTTGTCCACAATGAATGGAAATCAATGCAATATCCTTACAAGTATAGCTGCCTACATGTGGTGTCGGTGTGATTTTCTATCTTTGAGTGAACCAATTTTGGTTGACCAACATTGTGAGGACATGTCTGTATTGTGAGGACATTTTGGTTAGTCCTCACAACTTCAAAGGGAAATTAAGACTTGGTTTTAAGGTTAAGGTTAGAATTGGGTTTAGGTTCAGTTTAGGGTAAGATTACTTACACTGTGCCGCCTGATCTGCATAGACACTATCTCGACTTTGGTGGATGAGGTGAAAGTGCAAAACATGGACTTTGCACCTGATGAAAATGTTATATTATATATATAATGTCTGTTGCATTTTTAAATAAGCTACTGTCTGTGTTTAACCATGGGCACCATGTGTTACAATATATTATTTCACCTCAGTCCACACTGAGCCGTTCCTTGAAACAGTGGGTAATTTCTGTCAGCTGCTGTTAATGAACTCGCTCATGCAGTGTGTGATAGCTTATTGTTTCAGCTCAGCTGGTTTATTCATTTCCTATAAGTGTTAATTTAATGAACTGGCAGTGGGAAGCTGGGCTGATAGCTCTTTTGTTAGATGAGCTGTTAATGCTGATTTCAATCAGAGCAGGAAGTCTACTGTAGACAGAATACTTCAAGGATGTGTGTGCGTGTGTGTGTGTGTGTTGTGCATTGTGTGCAAATACATTTTTGTGTGTAATAGGTGTGTGTATGAGTGTTTGTGTGTACATGCGTCAATGGTGCGGAAACAGGAGTGGAGTAGATACTGACAACAGTGCTAATCACTAATTAATGTTGACGTTAATCAGTCCCTCCAGAAAAAACATGATTATGCAATTGCATAATTCAACGCATAATCAGCCAAAGTCCGCATATTTATGCGAGGGCCGCATTTTTTCAAAGATGCCGCACTTTCGCCGCATAAATCGCAGATTTCAGCGCAAAAAATATGCGGGGCTTATGTGCAACTATTACAAAAAAACTCTGCATTTTTCTGGAAGGACATGATTCTGTATAATTTAAGATGGGTCTCTCATACTACCAAAATCATAAATAATTTTCACCCAACTCGAGCACCAAATGGCAGACAGATAAAGGTAACTAGCTTGTTAAGGAAGTAAAGTAATGTACAGACAAACAGGTGACAAAGACAAAAAGAGATTGTTCTCAGAAGTTGGTGAAGGCAAAGATGGAGGTAAAAGGACGGGGGATATTACATTCATAAATTGAACACATGCACAACTCCAAGGGAATCCTAATGTGTTTAGTAACATGTTAGCATAGGTGGAGGATGATTGTTGGGGATGTTTCTGTCATTTTATTTTAGTACGTTTCTGCAATCTCTCATACAACATTTTTTTCATCTGGCTTTCTGAGATAAAAATGTGAGTCCTGGAGTTCACTCTCCACTACAGCATTCATTTTAGTAGCTAAAATGTTTATGATTTTGATAAAGTTTGACAACCATTATTTACTTTGTGAGCATCCAAAAAACTACAGCTCCCATAAAAAAATAGTGCTGTGGATACTTAAGTCATTGTATCTGGGTTCCATTATTCATGGATATGGATAATGTATTCACTTCTACTTTGAAGCTGTTATCTCTTCTGTCTAAGAAGAAGGTCTGTTTGACGTATGATGGCCCATAGTGCTGATAGGAACTGATGTTCAGAACAGGCAGATGAATGTATGAAAGGCATACAAAATAAATTGAATAAACAATAGTATTAGATCCTTATAAGACATACTGCCTATTTGGAGTGATTGCGCAGTTGAGAAGCTAAGAGCTGTTAGCGCAGCATAAGCTTTATGTTGACACAATCTTTGACTTTTTCCATGCATTTGTGTTGCTGCTTTTTTCCTGCTCAGACACCTGGAACACACCATTATTGTTGGAAAAGCAAACATCTCCAAATCGATCTACATCTACATCTCCATACATATTTTAGAGTTGGACAATGGTGTCTGAACAGTTGTTAGAGCACAGAATCAAAAACCTTGATGAAGCATGTCACCTAACAGTTGAGGGAAGAAAAATGGAGGCCAAGGCTTTCATCTGGCAGTGGCAACAAGGCTTTGGGTGGTGAGCCACAGTGTTTTTGAGGTTTCACAAGACATTCTTTCACTTTGCTAGTTCTGCTGTTTTTGGCTTCAGTCTCAGACTACTGGCCAGAGTTTGAAGATTTACATAGGCTACATACTACATCATCGAAATTATCGCAGAGTAGATAGGCAATTTACAGTTTGTCTATATTCAAGTGACTTTCTGAATGTGATTGAAAATAATTTGTCTCATTATGGACACATGGAAAGGTTAGGAGTCAACTGTAGCTGTTTTCTTTTAAAAGCGTTCCTGCGGTTAATTTCAACACCCTGAAAGTTTCACTGTGCTGATTTGCTTTGGCAATGTCTTAAAGCAGCTGGCAGGCGTTGAGAGGTTTCAACACTTAACAGGTTATAGAAGTTGTGCTAAACTGTATAATTTACTGTTGGACTGACTGTAAGTATCTTTAAGCATTTATTTCTGTCTGGTGGTTCTTTGCATAAGGGTTTAAGTTCAACACCTGTGCCGTCATGGACTTTAATTCTACAGATGTTCTTGTGGCACCCTGCTTCATTCCTTCTTTCACTTCTCCATATTGTGTCTAATGTGTCTGGCTGTGCTACTTTTAATACCCCACATTTCTCATATTAGTGATGTTCTTTGTTGCTGTACTGTTGATGGGGATGGATCATGATGTCAGTCGGTCAGTCATCTCTTCCAACAATGTGCTCAAGAGCAAGATATCTTGGCAACTAATGGTCAGATGGCAAAGACGCTTGTAGTTCATATTCATGGTCCCCAGATGCTGAATCCTAATGGTTCTGGTGACTTCCTGACCAACACATGCTCATAAAAAATGACAGCATAAGTCTAAAAATTCAGACCGGCTAAAACAACCTGCAGTCACATTTACACATTCTATCAGTCATAACTCAGTAATGGGCTCTGGCTTTCCAAAACCGTTAAAAAATAATGATGTTTTATGGTGTGACAACACTGTAGTTAAAGCCTGGTTAGGTTTAGGCACAAAAACCACTTGGTTAGATTTTGCGAAAAATCATGGTTGACAGAATCAGTAAATGGCCCCAACCAAAGTAAAGGAGTGCCAATGATGAAAACTTGCAGTAGATTTAGTAATCAACCCCATAATCTTTTCTATATCTCTGTTTGATATTATAATTTGTCGTGTGAACCCTATGGTTCAATAAAGTTTTTATGATATCTCTACAAACACTTTTCTATCCTTTCATTGCCCTTGTTCTGTTGTTGAGCAGCAGCTACGGAACAGATTTCGTATTTTTTGAAAATACCCTTGAATGGTGCTTGGGGTTTTCATTCTTTGGAGGAAGCAGGTCTTTCTAAACACCAGACTCTTGGTAACAGTCAGTGGCAGTAAGCCTACAGTAAGTATGACAGATTTTCAAAGCTCTAAGAACCCAAACAACACCGCAAATTTAAGAAATGTGTTCAGGTGAACTTTTCAACCCAGCGGCGGTCACCATGATCTCGAGCGCTTTCTTTGTGTGTGTGTGCTGTAACCATGGTGAGCACTCCAGGTCGAAAAGACTGAGGTCAGCTTTAATGATATCCTCATTAGGATGAGCGGGAGGGAGACAGTTTAAGCTTTTTAGGGGTCTTGAATAGGAGTCATTGAGACTAATTAGTTTCTATTCATGCTGTTCAACTCCCTGATTGAAAGAATGAAGTGTCTCTCAGGGTTCCTGTTCTATTCAACACAGTCTTGTGTAAGCATCTTCATCAGTGCCATGTGAAAACCGAAGCTCAACTCCTTATTACTCACTTTGTTCTTCAAGTGGTAATACTTCAGATTCTTACTCATTGTTTCATTTTAGTGTTTTTGTGCTTGATGGTTCTGAGGGTTCCTGGATATGCTGTACTCATTAAAAATGTGCTTTTTTCCCCAGTGATTAAAGCATCAGGTTCAAATCCAAGATGAAGGGTTCTTGTTCAAGGGCCCTTGAAGGAAGGGCCCTTGTTAAAAGTAGTGGCTTTTTGTGATGGACAACCCATAATGACTGAAATAGAAATCCATCCATCCTAAGGCAGTGGTCTGTGTGTTTAAAGACTGATGTATGAACAAGGTCAAATTTAGACCTTTGCCTGTATTAAAATTATTAGTGGACTATAAAGCCCAATAAAAAAGACCATTAAAAGTCTCTGGAAGACTTCCTCCACCACTGCTATAATGGTAGAAGCAGTGGCCTATTAATTGTCCAATAGACACCCAGTGGAGCAGTTTTCTTCACCTGATGACTATTATGTGCAATACCACTCTACATTTTTCTTTCTTGGGGCGGCTGTGGCTCGGGAGGTAGAGCGGTCGTGCTCCAATTGGAAGATTGGCGGTTCGATTCCTGGCTCCTCCAGTCCACATGTCGATGTGTCCTTGGGCAAGATACTTAACCCCAAATTGCTCCCGTTGCTGCGCCAACGGTGTGTGAATGGTTAGCTTCCCCCTGATGTGCAGGTTTGCACCCTGCATGGTAGCTCCTGCCATCAGTGTATGAATGTGTGTGAATGGGTGAATGAGATGTAGTGTAAAAGTGCTTTGAGTGGTCATAAAGACTAGAAAAGTGCTATAGAAGTACAGTCCATATACATTTAAGTCTTCGATATCCAAGTTCCAGTACCTGCCAAGCAGACAAAGTTAGCAACTAGCTGCTAGATGAGAACATTTAGGAAATTATTTTTGCCAACAGCTGCTGGAGACAAAAAATAAGTTAGTAACTGATAAAATTTTAGCCAAAGCCAAAGTCACCTGAGGCTTGGATGAGCCAGCTGTTAACCCAGATGTGATATGCTGTTGTTCATTACTTGGAACATGATTTTAAAATAAACACAATCAACCACTGAATAATCTCTCCCTGCACTGAATATAAAAGGTCATTGAACTAGTCCAGTGTTTGTCAGTCATGTAACCAATGAAAAGGGAGGAGCAGCTTCTATAATTGTTTTTATATGAAATCGCTTGAAAACCTTTAGGGTGCCACTAGACAGAAGCAAAGACCCATTGAATATACATGTAAGGTCAAATTAGCTTCTAAAATGTTTCTTTTTATTATAGCATTAGTAACAGTCAATCAAAACCAAAACACTGATCTGGTTTTGGCTATTTATTCATGTTACATTAGAAAAAAACATCAACTTTTGTCAGTGGAGGATATGGTAAACATTAGCTGAACCTATAGACACTTGGCGTCTTATGTCCACCTGTGTATGGATGATGTTCTTTTTCCAACTGACAATTACATCTTCAGGCAATCTCACAACTCAGTGTAAGATGCAGAGCAAAGATTAATGTCTGATTCTTTGCATCCACCAAAAGTTTCAAGTATGAAGATCGAAGAGTGTTTTTCTATAACTTCCATTGTGGTCATTTGAAAGCATGCTGCTCATCTTGGAACTTCACATTTTGTGTGTTGAACCAGAAAACGAACACCCCTAATGTGTCTGTCTGACTCATCTCTTTCTATCTGTTTCTGCAGCTATTTGAGATTACAGTGCCGATTACCCAAGGCACCAAGCCGGTGACCATCAGTGTGGCTAACCACACCCAGTGCAGCTGTCTGTCCAAACCCGACGTCTACAAACAAGTTCACAGCATCATCAGAAGAGCCCTGCCTGAGTAAGCACTTATACAGCATCACTGTCTCAAACACACACACACACACACACACACACACACACACACACACACACACACACACACACACCTGTTTGTCTTCATATCCTACACCTTGTGAGGATACCCAATGTAATAATTCATTCCGTAACCCCTTACCCTTAACCTTAACCATCACAACCAAATTGCTAACCCCTAACCCTTATCCAAACAAACACACGCTCATATTATATAATATGAGTGTGTGTTTGTGTGTGTATGTATACACACACACACTCGAACACACACTCGAACCTGCAGACACTTTTGTCAGTTTTGTGACAGCTTACTTACTCCCTCTGGTCACTACCTCATCAGAGCTGCTGCATGTGTGTTCAGGATAGGAACAACCTTTTCCTTTTTCCAGCTAAGGTGTTCTTATTGGCCGGACGCACGCACACACACACACACACACACACACACACACACACACACACACACACACACACACACACACACACACACACACACACACACACACACACACACACACACACACACAGTGTTTGAGTCTATTGTTGCAGAGGTTGCTTCCTGTGCTGTGTGTATACAGGGGTGTTACTTTAGGAAAGGCTTTTCAGATGATTGTTTGATTAACTTCACAGCACCATGACGTGTGTATGTGTGTGTTCCTGCCTGCATACCTACAAGAAGGTTGCTGGGATTTATGACCTCTACATAACACTCTATGTCAGTTGGCTTCCCATGAGGATTTATTTAATTTATTTTCTTTGAAAACATAAGGATGCTCATGTTCAGTCATTTCCCAAAACTGAATGAAATCAGGCACCCTGTTCAGAGATACTTTTGATATATACACGCCTACTGAGACCAAAGTCAAGCTCAGCTCTTAAATCTGGCGTCCATCAGCTGATGGCTCAGCTGATTCTTTTGTAAGCATTCAGTTACAGAAAATGTAAGGGACATGAAGAGCTTTCATATCTCATTGTGAGCTATGTGGTGAAAACGTAAAAGCAGATTAAGAATAGAGAAGTTTACATTACTATTATCATCACACTGATCACATGTTGACTGGATACACAGCAGGTATGAGAGCTATACTACTACACTACACTACCACTGTCTCTGCAGCACCATGCTGTAAAAGCTTTTGGATGCGGGCCTTGATGCAAAATAAGTTCTATATGTAGGTGGGCACAAATGTGAGAACTCTCTATCTTATCCTTATTGGTGACCGAGGATCAAATTGTATGATTGAAACTTTATTCATCCTTAAAGCTGCAGTTGGTAAGTCTTATAAAAGTAACTTGTTGTCATATTTGCTAAGACTGTCACTATGTAAAGACAGCATTACATGAAACTAGTAATCTGTAAAAAAAAAAAAAAACCCAGGCTCATTTAGTCCCATCTATTGCTCCTACTGCAAATTGGCAAATTGCCAAAATCCACCGCGACCGGACAAAAATAACCAATCAGAGCCAGGATGGTGTCTGATGGAGTGTCTGACAGCTGTCAATCACTGCTCACGCACACACAGCCCCTCCCCCTTCCTCCTCAGCTCGGGAGAGCGGCTTCAGGAGCGTAGAGAAAGTAATGGCGCAGCAACAACCATCAGCGAGGACAAAACTACCGATACCTCCGTTACCAACAACAGCATACACGGTCGCGTGCCGTCGCGCGCACGTCAGCCTCCTCTGGGGGAGGGACTTTGGAGGAAGAGCACGAGTGCAGCGGAGAGGGATGGGGAGGGATCTGAAACTTCTTCAAATTTGATGCTAAGTCCTCTCTCTCCTCAAAGTTACCAACTGCAGCTTTAATAACGTTTGTTGTTTGAGACAAATTTGACAAATTTTAGCAAAAGCAACAGGAAGTACTCGTTTGAGGACGTTGGGACTTTATTATCATTGGTGCAAAGGGAAGGTGTAAATGTAAGGAAATAAATAGATATTACACTGGTGAATGAATTGTATTATACAGTAAAATAAACTCATTGTCCCACAAATAAGGACATTATCTTTTTTCAAAAACGACTTCCTGTTCAAAGACAATGCTTAGTCTTTGTACTGATCCCAAATATATAAAAATGGACACCAAACAAAAGCTTGGGTCTCAGGAGATTAACAGTTTACTAATGTTGCATAGCAACAGCAGGCAACCAGGAACAACTTTTTTTGTAAATGACTCTCATAATGTAACCATTATTTAATAAAACAGTGTTCATGGCCTATATAGTCACATACAGCATATACCCAGAATCAGAGGAAGCTGTTTTATGTGCTTGGCTTTTTTGCTAGACCTGTTCATTTGTCTAAATAAGGTACGTGGACTATGTGATGAACAATGGTCAGATCCAGGGGTGGTTGAAATCCAAGTAGATGTGTGTGCATGTGTGTGTGTGTGTGTGCCTGGATGGGGTACAATACCATAGAGTAATGACCTGTTTAATATGGAATGTGTACTTTATAGTTGCCATAGAACTTCACAATGAATCTAAACCATGGAAAGACATGGATAGTTTATCGATGAAGACTGTGTGTGTGTTTGTGAGTGTGTGTGTCTGTATGAAAGACATATAATTGGAATGTAATCTTTAGGATGTTTTATATAATGATCTATAATATGACTGATGGTCTGTTAATCCTATTCTTTTCTACACCCTGAATATTTAAAGTTTCTCTCTTTCTGAGAGAAGTGACTTTCAGAAAGTGACTCAAAAACTCCACCTCATTGATGTATAATAGGCCTTGATGTTATGAAGTGAGGGTTATGTGTGTGTGTGTGAGAGGAAGATGGAAAGTACTCTGATGTTAGATGAATGTTAATATGTGTAGGTATTTGACAATATATACAAGCACACGTACACAGCAGTGGTAGTAAACAGCGTGTCCGATTATGGCTGGAAAAGGAAACCTACTGTAGAGATTTTCACACCTACAAATCATCCAGAACACACACACACACACACACACACACACAAGCATGAAGCACACGTATGTTTCACATTAGGTTGACCAGTTTCACACCAGACTACGTTTCCCGAAAACACTTTTTATCCTTTTTATTTCATTTTCCTTTATTCCCTCTCAGCCCCACATCAGTGTGTATGTCTGTTTATGTATCCATGCCACTGCAGCTCTAATTGAAACCACACTGTGTGTCTTTTCATGGCCAGACTCACAAATTCAAACAATTTGTCTGTCTGCAAACACAAAAATGTGCATTGTATCCAGACTATTTTCACATTGTGGTGTTTTATATAATTTACTGTGTGTGTGTGTGTGTGTGCGCGTGCATGCATGCACAGTCATTTCAGAGTAAGCATATTTTTCTTGGCAGTTTGTGGAAATCCAAACAAGCTATTAGATTTCAGGATGGAGTTTGTTTTCCTTAACATGGCTGTAACATGGATATAATCTGGATAAACATGGATCATCTAAATCATTTTTAAAGTTGATATTAATGGGCAACAGCAATCAAAAACAGTCTTTTGAGTTTTATGTAGGTTGAGCGTCTTATTCCTACTGCAGTTGATTTTAGAGTGTTCACCAAGTATTTCTTGCTGACACATCTGGCTGTAAACTGAAATGAAATACTCATTATCACCACTAGTGTCGCAATCTGTGTTAGAGTCTGCAGTATTCATTTAACCCCATAATACAAGCATCCTACAGACAGTTTAACCCTTACATACTGTTCAGGTCAAATTTGATGACTTTTCATAAAGTGTCCCAAAATGCACAAAAATGAAAATATTTGAAAATGTTATACTTTTGTATAAGTGTTACAAATGTTTGTCCATTGAGGCTGTTATGGGTCAAATTTCAGCCGTATCTATTGACATGTGTTTTAGTGAAATGAATAGTTAATAGTTTTAATAAGATAGTAGTTATGAGGTTTTCTTTTTATGATGTAGCAGTGAAGACTGATGGCTCTAATGGTTATACAATAAACCCCACACTTCCATAAAGTTCTGCTCATTTTCACTTTACATAAAATACATTTACTTCATTATTGCTATGTTATATTTTCATGTCTTAGGTAAAATAGGACATGATATTGTGTGATAGGAGATGTTTAGTGATGTAAAAGCTACAAGATACAATGTTAAAATAATTAAGACATTAAAATAAATAATTTAGATGTATTTTATGAGACCTACCCATCTTACCTACCCAGAAGTGGCTTAGATAATATGGATAAACTGATAATCTGAATATATGACTGCACCTGTTTCTGTCCTAGATGTTATTGCTCTACCGTACTTTGCTCCAGAGCTCAACAGTTAACCCGACGAGTAAAAAGTTCATAGGAATAACATGTTAGTTAAAGAATCTTCCACTGGGGACCGTTCATTTCTTGGAGTCATCATGATTCAGTGGAGAACTTTTCACATTCACAGTGACACAGCAGCTGGTTACTGTCAGCCAGTTCATTTCCTGTGGAACATGACTACAGTGGCCAGAGACATGTAGCAAGTATGTGGATGATCATAATCTGTCTTTTTTCTTATGTGTGTGTGTGTGTGTGTGTGTCTGTGTGTAGCAGCTAATCAGATTTCCATGCTTCATGCTTGTCCTAGTGTGAGTCATTAATAGCCACTCATGAAAAGTGCAAACTGGAATGTAGCAATCTTGTACAGATTCGATTTGGGATTTGTCCGTTATTGAAAATACAACAAAACCGTAGCATTCACTCTAGTGTCACTGAAAGGAGGAAGAAGCCAGTGAGGAAAAAAACAAGGAAAAAGACTTACTGAAAGGATCGTAAAGGGTGAAAAAATGATTAAGGAGGCACGGGGAAAGGAAAACAGGAACAATTTAACTAGAGAAAACAAATACCAAGGTCATGTGGTCTTAACATAGCAAACAGCAGAGCTGCTGTAGACACAGAAAGATATCATTGACTCCCCTCCACCTATCTGAAGTTGACCCTAGAGGCCCTGTCTTTGATGGAGATGTTTATTTGACTACGATCTGCTTTCCTTCAGTCTCCCAATCAACTGAACTACTCTAAACCATATTTGATCACTTTACCTTTTAAGTGTCATGAACATGTTAGGATCTTGTTGAATCTGTAGGTCTGTCTCTTTATTGACAACATTTTTGAATGTTCACTTTCAACAGTTTTCTAATGATTACTCATACAATGCATGTATCTACAGCTGGCAGCTACAGTTTAGGCAAGTAAAACAATTTAAGATGAAGTAAAGTTTGTGGTCAGTAATGTTGAAAGCTTGCGATAAATGTGGGATGAACTAAATGAAATGACAGAGTACATAGAGTAGGTAGTAGCTTTATCGTCATTATATTGAGAGTCAGACAACAATATACCACAATTTAGATAGAACTCCCTGAGGCATAAAAACATTTAAGATAATTAAAAAAAACAATTTAAGACATAAATAAAACATTGATAATCTATAAGAACAATAAAATGCAATATGCAATATAAAAAGGTGCAAATACAGCAAATAGCAAGAAAGCTTGTTTGTAAACAACTGAAACTATTTAAAGGCACATGGTTATATTATTAGCTAAATGCTTAAGTTAGCATACTAACATGTTCACAATGACATTGTTCACGTGCTGTTTATGCTGTAACAATGCCAACATGATGTTAAGCAGATAATGTTTGCCATGTTCACCATCTCATTTTAGCGTGTTAGCATGCTAGCAATTGCGAATTAGCACTAAACACTGCAGATTATCATCCCAGTATGTAATTGCTTATTATTTACACCTTGAATGTGTAATGTCATATTTGGGCATTTAAGGGTTTCATAGACTTGAATACCTCATAAGTCAGTAATAGATTGCTCATTAATCCTTAATGAAGCTTTCAGAGAGTAGGGGGAGTGTATTTATGGGTTAGGGTTAGGGTTAGGGTTAGTCGATGGAGAAAAAATATTTACAATCATGCTATTTTTGAATGTTTTTTTTTCTTTCTTTAAATTAATTTGAGTCAAACACTCCAAAAAAATGTGTATCAGCTGCACAAAAACCTTTTTCAATTTTTTTTTTTGTATATTCTGGGTCACGTGACAAAACGTCATCAAACTTCTGGCTAAAAGAAACATTTTTTTTCTTCTTTCAAATGTAAAAATGGGTCAAATTAGACCCTGCACAGTATGTAAGGGTTGCATTATGATATATCTAACTAGTGATGTGATATATATATATATAGATGATATAGTTATTTATTATGTTGGTTTGTTGATAGTATGATGTTGCCATGGCACCAGGGCTTATTTTAATGCTTTACTAATGATGAACTTTCTCTTGCATCTAGTAATACTTGCTAAAGCAGGTGTTCTGGGGATGAAATACAGTAATGACTGGGGAAGATTTGATGAAATCTATGAAAACTACTTAAATCCATTGGATTGGGAACACATCCTCAGCAAACCAGGAAGTATTTTGCTCTTTTGCCTATTCAGAGTTTAGGGTGGTTCACATTTAACAAAGAGTCAGGTCATAAAAACTAGCACCGTGGGTGTGCCAACAAAGGCCTGGCAAAAAAAAATGGAACCAGGCTTTTGCTGCAACTCAGTGTGATGTCATCTGGCAAGAAGCTCACATTCCTGGTGGATTACTTTGTAACAAGAATTCCGTATTTCTATTGTTTACAACATCTTGATGAAAGATCAAATAGTTGCTGCTGTGGTAACTTTCAGGAATGTATAATCCTGTGTGTGACTATTGCAAATTACATGTCTTAAAAAAACATTATTGGATTTTAAAAATACAAAAAGCAAGATGTTACATATTACTGCAGAACAGTCACTTCGAGAGGAAGCTGTTCTTGCTGTTGGTTCAACTGAGGAGAGACAGTGGAATCATAATTTGCTCATTTGGTTCTGTTGTATAATATTCAGTAAGGGTATACATTTCTAAAGCTGGATAATATGGATTAGAAGGCCTGCTACTGTTCTGTATGTAAGCATTTCTGATTCCAAATACAGTGATGAGAGGCTGCAGAAGTTCCAGTGATTAAATTAAATTTTCTAACTTCAGAGACATCCAGGCAAAGATAATCCTTACACTTCCCTCTCCCTCCTAGTTGATTGAAGCCGACCCAAGAAATCCTCCTTTGATCAAGGTGTTTGTTTGTCTATGATCCTTCAGCTAGCTTATCATGGGCAGACACACACAGTCAGACACTCACATCTAACATCTAAGGAATCCCATTTCTTCAACCAATTGCTGTGTTTCAGTCCAAGCCAACTCTTGAAGATCAGATAGACAGAGATGATGAGTTCTTAGGCTGGGTTGACACCAGTTTTATTGCTATTATTTGGACTTGGCTGTAAACAGGATAATGTAAAAATGAATATTTCAAATGAGATGAGAATTGTCACAGATATTAAAAGATAGTATCAGCAAATCCAGCGTCCACAAACAGTGTCCCATTTGCACATTCTACAGACACAGAACAACGTGAGCATACCTCCATAATTCTTTCTCTGCCCACTTGTTGGGTTTGTCTCGTCTTAATTCGGCAGTCTAACATGTGATAATGTGCAGGTTGTGAGTTTAATGTGATCAAACTGAAAGGAATTACTGATAATAGTATTAATAATAATGAAAATGTACGTGAAATTGCTAAGTCAACAGTAAAATGTCACATAGTGTAGTGCAAGGTTGTATTAGTGTCCCCAGGGGCCCCTGGGGACTGAAGCTCATGTCCCTCAAACTATTTATTCTATTCTGATTTGATAACGCTGCTGTCAGGTGGAAAAGTTGTAACTCCATATTTTGTTTTGGACATACTAGGTTTCTGACAGTGTGACCATGATCATCCACATCAAGAGACCCCTTCCTGCTCAGGGGCCACTGGGCACTTGCCCAGATTGCATGTATGGTAGATCCAGCCATACTGCAGCCTTCTAAGAATGTACAGGAAGTCACAATAATAATTTCTGTTAGATCTGATTTTGATTTAACCCCTTACATACTGTTCATATGTGACAGTATTTATTTTGTAATCTCCAATATTATTTAATTATTGTACATAAAAATTTAACTCCTTCCACCTTCCAAACAGCCCCCTCAGGTCTGCCAGTCTGGGTCTTTTAACTATTCCAGAGTCTCATGTGTCTATTTAAATCTCTCTTTCCGTCTCTCTCCATTAAAGGTGTCCGGTAGCCAATAGGACGTGTCCTCCTGGTCAAGCTTGGAGCAGCAGGCTGTGTAGGTGTGTCGGCATTGCTGCCAATTTGCACCACAACAGCCCCCCTCCACCACCACTGCCCCTTCCGAGACCCTCCCAACAGCACCTTGGTGAGTTTCAGCACATTTCCACACAAATAGGTTTATGTTGAATCTCTGGATATTTTTAGAAAAAACATTGTTGAGGAAAGTGTGTTTGTTTATTTTTCCTGCCGTTGCCCAGGAAAAAAAAGAAAAAAGAGGGGGAATTACAGCTGCTGATAGTATACTGTAGGTTTAAAAGCAGGGACATTACCCTTTATATTCAAGACAAACAGAGCAGTGTTTTTATTTGTGTGTGTCCTTAAAACCACTAGTTCCACTAATCGGAACATCAGTGGGTCTATTCCCGGCTCCTCCATTCCACGTGGCAATGTGTCCTTGGGCAATAAACTTAACCCTAGATTGATCCCAATGGCTGTGCCAATGGTGTATGAATGTGTGTGTGAATGTTAGTCTCCCTCCTGATGAGCAGGTTAGCACCCTGTGTGGTAGCTTCTGTCATCAGTGTATGAATGTGTGTGAATGTGTGAATGTGACATGTAGTGTAAAAGAGCTTTGAGTGGTCACAAGACTAGAAAAGCTCTATATAAGTACAGTCCATTTACTTGTACAAACGGAACTCGATCTGACAAGTAGGACTTAAAGCAGCTTAATGCAGTTCCCTTAATGCCAATTAATTCTCCAATCTCTGTAATAGGATATGATGGTCAATGGTGTCAAGTACAGAGAGAAGCCCTTTGTCTAATGCAATGAGGAGGTCATCTGTAACTTTCAGCAGTGCTGTCTCTGTGCTATGATGCACTCTAAATCCAGACTGAAAATCCTTGAATCAACTATGGTATATGTAGAAACACGTGATTGGTAGCTACTTTCTCAAGGATCATAGAGAGAAAGGGAAGGTTAGATATAGGTCTGTTGTTGGCTAAAATCCAAATAAGAAGGGGTTTAATTCCACCTACTTTAATTCACTTTGGTATACAGTACTACCATACTGTTGTACTACCACAGTGCTTTAAAGTAGGGAAGATTGATCATATCTAGTAAAGAGGTGCTAACTGAGGGAAAGACTTCCTTAAGTAGCCTGGTTGGGATGGGGTTGTAATCATTAAAGCTTGTCCAGGAAGGTCGATTGGAGAAAATCAGTCTAAATATTTATCAGGTTTTCCAGCTGTTTCAAAGGTTTCTGTGTTTGAGGATAAAGCAGTGCCTGTTGAGGGCAGGAGGTGATGAATTTTGTCTCTAATACTTAGAGTTTTATAATTAAAGAAGCTCATGAAGTCATCACTACTGAGAGTTATAGGAATACATGGATCAGTAGTGTTATGACTCTTTGTCAGTTTAGCCAAAGTGCTGAAAAGAAACCTTGGATTATTTTTATTCTCCTCTATTAGTGATGAGTAGTAGACAGCTCTGGTGTTACAGAGGGCCTTCTTATATATTTTAAGACTATCTTGCCCGACTAAGCGAGATTCTTCTAGTTTGGTGGAATGCCATATCATTTCAAATTTCTCCAATGTTTGCTTTTGTTTTATTATCTTATTTTTTAAAAGAGCCAATAAAAAAGCAGCAAAGCCACACCACATAGAATCCCTGCCTGTAAAACATTTGTCCAATTACTGTAAATACCAAACTCAGAAGTGCAAAAGAATCTGAAAAATACAACAAAAGATCCCCAACAACAACAAAGCAAATGAAGAAAGAAACCCAAACCCAAATGACTGGCAATACTTCACATCGTAGCTATTGTTTTGTTTTGTTGGTTTGCAATCACACATTTCTCTGCATTGTTATTGACAGACAACATTAATTCAATACACCACCTCAAAAATCATGGATTAAATTCCCAGTACGCAGTACTTCCGCTTAGGGCTGGCCCAAAAAAAAAAAAAATCCTGATTCACAAGACACATCTTTTATTATTCTTGCTCAACCTGGAAGGTGGTCATCCTCATGCATAAATACAGGTTATCCCACACAGCTATTGACTGTCAATACCATATGCGTCTACTAAGCAGATCGTAGGTATCCAGCATAATAATCGGTTTCAGCACAGACAGAGCAGAACATTTTTGACAATAGTTACGTGCATGGTTCAATACTGAGTATGCATCTTCAAAACTCTTCACACAGTCAGCACAACAGCAATTATGGGCAACATGTATTCATTTGGACTGCAATTTGTCAAATCATAATCACACTGAAATACATACAACCAACTCCGCACCGAAAAACAAGCCAAACTATCAGAAGTAAAGACCGTTGAAGCCTTTATTGTTGCATTTCACAATAGTGATTTACTAGTTGCCACAGAGAAGATCATCATTCCCTGTTGTTAGTGGTTTTATCTCAGCGTGTTCTGATTTACAGAGTTAATTGTCTTGTGTAAACTGAACTGCTGTTTCCAGGAGCCTGTTGGTTCACTGTATGAGGAGTTTTGAAGATGTGGACTCATTATTGAAACATGCATGTAATCAATTGTAAAAACCTTTAAATTCAATATGAGCCAGAGAGTCGCCCGGAGTCACAAAAGACCCATAGTCTGCAGCAGGTGCACATATAGTGTTACTAAGCATGTCACAGTTTATGGGACTGTTGTGACTCAAAATGATTTACTTTTAGACAAAAAATAGGCTTTTTTTGTATATTGTAGTATCGTCCAGCCGTACTTCTGCTGTACAATGACAATTATACACACTGCTCTGACCAGAAGTCTCAAATGGTAATTGTCTGGTCACTTTCTAATACCAACGAATGTGTGACTTTAATCAGAGACACTTATATAAAGGAATGACCATTTATAGCAACTACTTATGGGTCAGTGACAAATAAGGGTTAACAAAATGAGCAATTCAAAAATATGTTAAAACTAATTTTAAAAGCAGCATCAGGTTTGTTAAAATGTACATTTTGTATTTTTGTTGGTTTTATGTCATTTGAAATGACAAAATAAATGATAAATATTCAATATTTGATCCACCTACAGTGTATTTAAGTGGACTTATACTAATAATTACTTGGTTCCTGATTTATTATTAATATTATATAAAATTGTATTCCGTTGCCTTTATTTAATATAAAAAGTTATAATGTAAGATCATGCTAAATTAGTTGATATGGTTTTTAAGTAAGTTGAATTATTTGGGTTAGGGCTAGACATTTTTGCCATAATCCTCTAATATATTCTCTCTAAATGGATTAAAAGCAGAAATGTAATGCTGGGTCCACAAAAAAAGAATGTGTGCAAGTTATTCATACGTTTATTTTCACATTTTAACCTCTTTAAATCTGACTAAACCACATGGTCACAAAAAACGTCATTGGGTGGTGGAGGGAGTTGCAGCATCAGCAAACTGTGTTGGCATGAACGTCATCAGCTGAGTGAACTGTGACGGTGTCAGGTTAAAATGTCTTGGATGTACACCTACATGAATGTGATTGGGTATTATCAGCCAGCCACACAGCTGTGGATGCGTGATTGTGAAGCATATTGAAAACAGCTGAGGCCAATCAGCTGAAACAAGAGACACTTCAGTGATCTGTCTGAACTAACACTATGCTCCATTTGTGTAGCTCTCCCACTTAATATGTAGAATTTAATACAGCCTGGATTGACAAATTGTACAGTGCAAAAAAAAAGGGAGGGAGGGGGGAGGGGGGAGTGGGGGGGGGGGGGGGGGGACAGGCAACACAGCTTGTTACTTCATCATGACATGTCGCCAAGGCCCGCAGTGAGCACACACACATACCAAACACTGACACAAACACTCACTGTGTTAGTAGAGCCATCTTTCTCTATGTTAGTGTTTGTGTGTGACAGGAGAATGTTCATGTGTTCACTGAAGAGTATTTATGAGTGTGTTTGAGTCTGTATGTTTGTGTGTGTATGTGTGTGTGTGTGTATGCGTGTTTGTGTGTGTGTGTGTGTGTGTTTGGTTATGATAACGCTCTTTGGAGTGTAAACAGTGTAAACAAATGAGAAGCAGAGGAATGCAGAGACCCTAGAGTAGCAAATTCCACAGCTACTCACACATACAAATACACACATACACACACAAACAGAAACACACTCTGAAAAACATAGTGGCTGGATTTTCATGAAATGTGTTGTGTATATTCATAGTACCTAGAGGATTAAGCCTAATTTGGCAAAATAAATAAATGACTGAATAAACTCAAGCTTCACTTATTCGGCTTTTCCAGAGCTTTCAACTGCAACTCATGATCTTTCCCTTGGGATGGAGCGATGGGATAAAACAGCTAGTGGAGCTTTGAGATCCACAGTCAAGAATCAACCTAAATTTTAAAACTTATAGACAAGAAATGTCAACATTGAATTCACTGACTGCTATTAAATTTACATGCATGTTTCCCCAGAGAATAAACGAAACCTTCATCTTCCATCTAACGCCAAAGTCAGGACAAACCTCACATGTTTAGTTGATACTGGCTTCCAAAGAAAAGCCACAGTATCGGACACCTCGGCAAATTCCCAATATCAATGTTCATGTGACAAAGCTCTTTGAAGGCAGCAGTGTGAAATTGTTATAGAGCCAAAGAGATCCCAGAGGGAGAAGGTCAGGCCGGTTGGACAGGTCAACAAAACATCAGACTTTGACACAGGACTCTGTAGTTTCCTACCAACAGTCAGCTTCCATAATTAGTAGCTATTATTTTAACCATAACTACGATCTTAAATCGCCCATACTTCGGCTTTTCATCTCAAAATGTAAAAATTTAGTACGTGAAGTATCATTGTTTCATGTCTTGAAAATGAGCCTTCCCTCTATTTTCATCATTATGATGTAATGTACACTGTAAAAAAAATCCTGTTGTTTTTACGGAGAAAAAAAACAGTTAAAAATTGTATAAACTTACATTTTAATCCAATAAATTCAACATTGGATTTTTTCTGCTGAATTAGCATGACCATTATGTTATTAAACCAATTTACATAAAAAACCCATACTGCTTATCCTCTGTAGAGGGTCACAGGGGGGCTGGAGTCAATCCCAGCTGTCATTGGGTGAGAGGTGGAGCACACCCTGGACAGGTCACCCGTCCATCACAGAGAGTAGAGACATACATTCACACTCACAGGTTCATTTACAACCAAACAAACAACATTATTTAACTGCAAAAGCCTCATTATAAGATATATAAGATATAAGATATTATAAGATTATAAGACATTTCATGCCACAATATAAGTTGTTTAACTGAATTTTTCCGTAAATTTCCCTCAAAATCTACAAATAATGTTATTTTTATTAATCATTTTACAGCATTTCAGTGTTGATTCTATGGACATTTTTTACAGTGTATGCTAGGCTTAGAATGCAGGAGTGCCAGATTCTCTACCAATTTCATCTCTTTGCACCTTTTCTCCATCACCTCCAAAAAAAAAGTTGTTCTCTTTACGCACAAAACACGTACCAAAACCGAACCGAAACCGTGGCCCAAAAACCGAGTGTGAACTGTGAGAGGGATTTTTCAACAATGACTAAGGTAAGACTTTTAATAATATATCAAAGGAAAAAAACTAGAAACAATTTTAAAATGAGGGTGTAGTAAATTGAGAGAAACAATCTTATTTTTGTTTTTATTTGTAGGTGAAGACTGACTTGAGAAACAGCTTGCAGGGCGACCACCTTGCAGCATGTATGATGCTGAGCATCAGCGGGCCACCTCTGGCAGCGTTTCCTTACAACAGAGCCTTACAGCTCTTCTTTAAAAAACAAAGAAAGATTCAGTGTTCTGAGGCAGGGTGCAAACTGTGCCACTGATTCCAAGGCCCCAAAGACAAATGATTATTTATTGTTTTTACTTTTATTTATTTCATTTCTATTGTTTTATTTATTTTATTTTATTCATTTATTTTTCATTACATTAGATTAACATTTTTACATACAGTGGACCACTTAATAAATGTGTAAAAGTAAAATCTACAGTCAAATGTCATTTGTTTACACCGCCACGGATCCCCGGAGAGCCTGCCCCCACTGCTGAAAAAAATCCTAGAGGAAACACCGAAAGCCTAATGCCTATGTCTAACTAGAATGCTAACATGCTAAACTAGGATGGTAAAACTGATATCATGCTAAACATCAACATGCTAGCATTATGATTGTCAAAGCATCTGAAGCAATCTCAAAGCATCACTGTGATTAAGTTCAGCCTTCCATTTTTCCTTATGGTGGCTGTAATGAACTCTCTATGGTCAAAGGATTATGTTCCAATCACAGGAAGTGGAGATATGATAAATAAGGTTTATGTGTTTATTTGTTAGGATCCCCACGAGCTGTGCCTTAAAACACAGAAAAAACTTACTAGTAACCACCACAACAATTGGCACACATTAGACATATATTAGAGAATAACATTAATATATATGAGTGAAACCTACACATATGCATAGCATCCTTCAAATATGTTGTTCCTAGGTGTGTCTTCTGCTTTTTAAACATTGATTTCTGCGTTAATTTAGTCAGTAACTGTTAAAAAATTCCAAGTTTTCATCGATCTATATACTACTGTGCATTTAAGAAGTTATTGTTTGTCTGTCTGGTGGCAAATGTAAATGATTATAGATGGTATTTTAGTTGATTGTACTCATATGAGTGAATTTTGGATTGTAAGACTTTCCATGTAGAAAGAGATTAGCCTATCTTCAACTTTTAGCCAGTTGAAATGGGAGTGCATGCTATTGATGTTAGTGTCATATGGACACCGGAGAGCTTGGCCAGACTGAAGTTTGCATATATCTTTTTTTCTGGCATTCCGCCTATATTATCTGGCTGTAGCCAAGCTGCAGAAGGTAAAGGTTAAATAGCTAAAATAAGTTAAGATTCAGTCAAGCTTTCAAAAGAAAAACCTGGACTTAAATTTTAAAAATTACTCCTGTTATTGAAGTTGAAGGTTAATGTATACGTTCATCTATTCACCTTAACTTTTACGGCCCTTTCCTATCATCACGCTCTTATCTCATCCTTTCATTGTGCTTTTTTTTTGTATAAATTGTGCACATTTGTGAATTGTGTGAGTTGGACGGTGCTGTGCACTGGACACATAGTATGTCTTAATCGAGGACAGATATCTTAATCTGCATATCAACTTAATTGATGTGTGAACTGACTCCACCGAAATCCGTCTGAACATGCAACATCATATTTAATCTGAACTGTGAGGAGCAGCAGACCTCTGCAGACATTTCTCATGATGGAGAGAGACCCTAAAGTCACCCCTCAAAGATTGGGATATAAAACAGAAATTTGGCAAGTAAGTCTGACAAACCATGGCAATAGTCCAATAGAACAGACCTTACTATTAGGAAATATTACACAAATAATTCTGCGTGGCAGAGCTCCCCAAAGTATGTGCTGATATGTCTGAAAAGACTAGAAATAACCCTGAGAGAAAAAGTGGGCATGACAGCACGTTGTTTGAATAAGGAGGGACAGATGAAGATGGATGATCTCGTCCTTATAAAACAATATGTGAGGTCTTGTAATGGATTACACACGCATGACATTTTACAGAAAAAGCCAAGTTCAGCCAAAAAGCGAACGGAGACAGTCGGGAATATTGTCAGAAACTAAAAAGTTGACCGCCGACTGGCCGTCCATAAAAGGCAGTGGGTCATGTGTTCATGTAGGGACAATAAGTTATTTTCTCAGCAAGTTATAAAGCAACATTCACAGTGTTGGGAAATGCCTTCAGAAAAGCAGATGGTGAGGTACACATAGTACGAGCTGTTGTGAGACCTCCATAGTCAAAAATCATGATAAAACTAAATATCTGAAGGTTGTCATTACAGAATCTGTAGATTACTGTAAAGTCTCAAATATTGGCCTCAACTACACAGAGAACCAATTTATTCTGAGACGGGAAAAAAATAATATAATTTTCTAGCTCAATACTTCCTCTGTGTTAACGTGTTTATCGTGATTAAATCGGCAAAATGTATATTTCCACAGCTTCCACCAATAACAGAGTCACTTCATCTGCTCTGGTCTTCTCTTTCTAACAGAAACACGGTTTTCATTCACTGATGATTTCCAGCTTTTAAGATGAAGCTGCTGTCACTGAAGCTCAACACTTCAGCACAGGTGTTACACATTAAAAGTATTAACCTTAATCTTCATTTAGCTTCTCTGTTTCCTGGTTGACTTTTAGTGTGAAACACCTAAAGAAGTGTTGAATTTCATTGACAGTACATCAACACTGAATGAAAAAACAACAAAGTAGAATTTATTGGTAATGATAAATACATGAAAACTGTATTTCTGTTAAACCCAAAAGTGGATACTATGATGCGACTCTGTTAGTTCTGTAGAAATGCACTTTGTACTGAATTTATCATGTGAGATACAAGAGCTCAATGTTTTTAACCCAGCGTTTCAATTCATTTTTGTGAAGCTACTGCAAGCTACTTCAGGCACCCAACTGGAGCTGCCTCCCCACTCACATGCCGTACTCCTTCCTTCAATAACGCACCCTCATAATCATGGCAGCGTATCTGAGCAGTCAATGCTCTGCTCTACTTTGTTGCATACCTGCTGCCACACAGCTCGTTTGCTTTCTGCCATTTGCTGCTACTGCTGCTGCTGCCATTCATATACTGTTTGATACCACCTCCACCCCAGCATCCACCTGTAGGCCCTGATTCTTTCCTGGGGGAGAAGTTAAGGCGTTTTTCACGCCTGCCTGTTTTATCACACCTAAAGTTGAAAGATCTGCATGTAGCAGAGGCTGGAAACACCAGATCACTACACTTCCAATAGTGCAACTCTGTAGCTGTTTTTGAATGGTAAATATCATGTCTTACAAACTTCACACACACACACACACACACACACACTTCTTTGTAATGCAGGCTTTAAAGTAAAAAAAGTAGAAAATAAAAATATATATATTAAAAGATGATAAGAATAATAATAATAAAATGTAGTAAGCCGAAGCAGATATACACATGTAATGTCACTTGAGTCATTTTCTCAGACTTTGCAAAATTCCCTCCAGTGCCACAGAAGACATTATACAACTGTTTCCAAGCCTGAGTAGTATTCCCCATGACTAGTAAATCAGCTTTGACATATAAAATCAATTGAGAACCCCCTTTGTTTTGACATTCCCATGAACATGCATGGCTGGATGTTGTATTGAGATGTATGTTTTGTTGAAATGTTCAGACAGCCACTATGAACATGAGGTCACAGTTGAGAAAAAACACATGAGAGGAGTAAAAGTATGCTATACCAGAAATACTATATGGCATTCAGCTGAAATGAATGTGTTACTGTGTTTATACTTTACATTTAAACTGGAAATACTTGCCACTGCTGGAGGCATTCTCAGTGTTCTCAGATTTAGGGTTGGGGTTAGGGTTGGGGTTAGCAGCTTGCTCTTCCGAGAGGCTACACAAATATGTGGTATTTTATGGCTTGTTCACAAACCAAGAAATTCAATATGAAAAGAAAATGATATTTCTGTAAACCAAACATATACCCTATGTGTCAGGTAATGAATAATTTAAACATCAGTCCTCCAACATTGAAAAAGACAGTGTGGAAGACTCCAATGCACTTTATATATACTTTAACTACATGAAATGTAACTTAACCCTTTACATACTGTTCATATTCTGACACATAACTAGTCTCTACACCAATTCACATTCATAAATTCCCCATCAGTCATTAATAAACGTTTGATTAATCCTTAATGAAGCTGTCAGAGATTAAACAGAGTGTATTGTATTGATCAATGAGGGGAAACAAACACATTCACAATCCCTATATATGGTCCAGGAGAACATTTAGTTGAATATGAAGAATGCTGATTTTTCAATTTTTTTAACAAATGCAGGTCAAATTTGTACATTTGCATATATAAGAATGTGTATCAGTTGCACAAAATGTAAAAAAAAAAGTTGCACCGTCACATTAGGAAGAGTATAGGGTATTTTTTTACAGCTCTCAAATGTAAAAAATGGTCAAATTTGACCCCAAACAGTATGTAAGGGTTAAGATCCTTATACATTACCAGTCAAAAGTTTGGACACACCTTCCCTTTCACTTGAAGGAAAAACTGTGTCCGCACCTTTGACTGGTAACTTGATACTCTCAGTAATAAAATAGTGTTATAGTGAGAATCAACAATACATGTCTTATGTAATCAAGGCACAGTCAAGAAAAGTGACTGTGAAAAACGACAGTCTGTCCAAAAACAATGTCTTAGTCACTCAGCACAATCCACAGACCTCACTGTAGACAGTTTTCTATGTCTTTCTATTTCAATTTCTTTTGTTCTCATATTGTGAAAGTTTGTTTTTGCAAACGGGACAAACATCTGGTGAAAAGCAAAAACAGAAAAAAAGCAATGATAAATCCCAAAAGAATGGAGGATAGAAAGAATTTGGCATCATTAAAAATACGTTCAGGACCCATACTAGAAACCATAAAGAGCAGCAATTCAGACAAAGTATCACATGGTCATATTCCATTGTTTTTTTTTCCATATATTGTGGTTTAAAAATGTAAGAATGTGTATTGCATGTGAAATTTTGGGATAATCTTACAGAACTAACAGCTGTATTTTTAGTGTGAGTTTTAGATTTAGTGTATTTTTTCACTACCTTTTGAATGTGGAAACCTGTCATGTAAAAAAATCCATCTACATTTCATCATTTTTTTTTCTTTCCCTTCAAAAAACAACTATGGTAGAAGCATTTTAAGCAAGGACATAAAATAGCAACATAAAATTGTCTCCCACCATAAACAAAGCAAGGGAGCTTATAATAATAATGAAGACTTTACACAACGTGGCTTTCATGTGAAATCCTACAATAGTGCAATTTTAACTGGTGTAACCACCAATTTTTGCTCACTTTCCACAGAAACAACATTGCCAGCTCCCGTTTGTATGTGTATTTATGTATGCGTGCGTTCGCAGAGGATTAACCCTCGCCAGTGACTGTCACATCCAATCAAAAACAAGTTCGCCAGCTAACCCACAATGGATCAGCACTGTGTGATCCTGCATAACTAAAAAACTCTTTGGAACATTATTCTACAAACCATGGTATGTCCAGTACCATTCAATCTCATCATCATCATCATCATCATCTCATTGTATCATAATACATAAACCACATTACACCCACATGTCATCGAATGATCACACATGTGTTCTATGTGGGTGTTTTGGGCGTTCTAATTATAATGGTTTAACTTCTCATGAAATACTGAACCAATTACTTCTCAGAGGGTCTGTGAATTACACATCAAACCAGTTGATATTTTGGGCTGTAATGAATATTTAAGGCTACTACAAATTTTAACTTAGTCCCTCAAATGACATAAGGTACTCCCTCAAATGAATAATTTGCCCCCTCAACACACACTGAATAACATATAAACATATATACTAAATTAATTTTTTATACCCTCAGGGTTTATCCTTTTTTTACCTCAAAAAATGATTTGTGTCACAGATTTTTCTAATTTGATCTCTGACATTAATAATGTGTCCTTTAATTACGGAATATGTTCCCTCAATTGTATAGCGTGCCTCTAAATTCCAAACTTTGTATCAAACTTTGAAATAATTTGTTCCATCAGTTTAATAAATTGTGGCCTGAAGTTCCCTCATTTGTTGCATTAAATTAATACATGAAGCTCTTAATTGTCTAATTTCTTTCCTCACATAAAAGACCTTGATTTCTGCACTCATGAATTAAGAATTGATGCTGTCAAATCACGCAATTTGTCTGAATGTGTTCCCTGAAATGAACAATTTGTGACCTTTGAGTACATTGTGCTTTATGTTCCTTCATATTAAGAATGTGGGCTTTACTTGCTTAGTTGTTATCCAATATAAAATCTTGTGGTGTTGAATTGTGTAACTTTTTTTCCCTAAAAAATAAATAATTTTTACTCTTGAATTATGTAATATTCCCTCAAATGTTTTCCCAAATGGTGTAATTTATTTTTCCTAAAATGAATTAAATGATGTAATTTGTTCAAATCACGTGGTTCCCTAAAAGTAATAATTGGTGCCCCCAAATTATGTAACTGAATTCCATTAAATTAAAAAAATATATATTATAGCCAATTGTGCATAATTGGGCCAGTATAGGACAAGCAAGTGGATGTGTTTAACATATATTTATTCAGAGTGAGCCTGAAGTTCTGATGCTATAATAGCGTCATTATTTATTTCATGTGTGTTTGTCGCCTCATCATAACACTTAGTTTTTTTGGACTGAGATGTGGCTACACTTCTTGTTTTACTGTTGTACATGATGTAATCTCTGACATCATCTAAACACATTTTTAGGGGATGACCGATTGCATCATCAGGAAACTGTTTTTTTTTATTGCAGATGTCATTCATGTGAGAAATCATTATAACAATCAAGATATTTGAGTGTATGAGTTACTCATCAGTAATTCAAGGGCACAAATGATTTAATTTTTACAGAATTCATCAAAGGTCTCTTTTTTTATTGTTGTTGTTTTGTTCCCAGCATGAAAACAGTTCCATGACAACAGTTGTCCTTTGGGGAATGTAAAGTTCCACTGAAGTTCATTACATTGATTTAGGCTGTTTACTGTGTTTAGGCGCATGCACTTTGCTGGAGAAGACACAGCTTGCATTTTGTCAGCAGTAAATGCATCTTTGTAAGAGTTGTCATCCGTGTTTGTTCATCTATAGACACGCAAACACACACACACACACACACACACACACACACACACACACACACACAAACACATGTGTACGCAACAGTCTAAACATCAATTCACCAGACCTTTTGTCGCTTTCTCTCCATCTCTCTCTCTTTCTCTCTCTGTGTTTTTAAGCTAAAAGACAGTTTACCATTATTGAAAGAGAACCATCTGTGTAATCCCTGAGGAGAGATCATTGCTTCGCCAGCGTGTCTCAGTTTCATACTTAATCAGCATCATTAAACAACTGTCATGCACAGTTTTTATATGTAGTTGTGTAACATCTTTCCTTAACAACCAAAACGTACAACACTGTTTTGCAGCAGTATTTTTTGTCTTACAGCAGCAAATGACCACATCTGTAACCTTTGCATGCCACTTAACAACTGTATCACACCAGTGCCATAGTACTCACTACACATATACTGCATATACTGCAAATTCAAACACTGACACCAGTCTGATCAATATATTTGTATTTGGCACTGTATATTTACCTATACAGTAAAGTTATGCCTGTGCATGTAAGTGGCACACACCTTTGTTTCATAGGAGGTGTCAAATTCACTTGCTTCAGTGGGTCAGCCAAGTTCACTATCCATTCATCCATTATTTGTATGCCTGTGTGTCAGTGACAGCCATGGCCAGAGGCATTATGTTTTTGCGTTGTCAATCCCATTCTCATGAACATGATATCTCAAGAACACCTGGAAGGAATTTCATTACATCTGGCATAAACGTCCACTCGGAATCAAGGATGAACTGATTGGAGTTTGTTGGTCAAAGGTCAAGATCACTGTGACCTCACAAAACACATTTTGCCCATAATTCAAAAATTAATATGCTAATTATAACAAATACTCACAAGTTTTGTTGATGAAGTGATGGCATTTTAGATCCAAAAGGTCAAAGGTCAACTGTGACATCATAATGTTATGCAAAAACACTTTTCTGGCTATTATTTGACACCACAACTCAGGAACAGAAGGGGGGGATTATAACCATATTTCACATTTGAATGGATACTGAATTGGTGACATTAATCTTGGTGTCCACCTTGGAACTGTGGTGATTGTTTAGATCTTCTGTGCTGCTACAGTAGGTTGAAGATGTGTGTGAAACAAATGTGTTCTCAAATCTGTAGCTTCTTTGCAGTAACATCCATATGTGAAGCATCGTCTACTGTCATAGCAATTATTGGTCAAGCATCTAAACATATACAATTAATCCAGTATTTAATTGTATGGTTGGAGGTACAAGTGATTTAAAATACTTTAACTTGTCCCACAGACTGTGTTTGAAGGGATATTTAGTTATATTTTTAATTGCTAATACATGCCACGAACGTTTAACTGGTTAGATGTAGTCCTTGGGTTTTCTTTTTTTTTTTTAAAGATTTTTTCCAGCATAGACATCTTTATTTGACAGTAGAGAGACAGAAAATCACGGGAGAGAGAAGGGGGTGTGACATGCAGAAAGGTCCGCCAGCCGGGACTCAAACCGGAGTCCACTGCGTATGTGGCACGTGCTCTTTACCACTCGACCACCTGTGCGCCAGTCCTTGGTTTTTTGCTACTTTCGGAGACCATAAGCATAGGAAAATGTAAAAAAAAGGGAACACTAAATATCGTCCACCAATCGGAAGATCAGTGGTTCGATTCCCTGGCTCGTCCAGTCCCGCAAGATACTTAACCCCAGATTGCTCCTGATGGCTGCACCAACGGTTGTGTGAATGTGTGTGAATGTTAGTCTTCTCCTGATAAGCAGGTTGGCACCCTGTGTGGTAGCTCCTGTCATCAGGTTGTGAATGGGTGAATGTGACATGTAGTGTAAAAGTGCTTTGAGCAGTCAAAAAGACTAGAAAAATGCTATATAAGTACAGTCTATTTACCATTACTCTGTCTCTAGTTCTTTTACTCCTTGACTTTTTATAATAATCCACCTGTCTCCATCTCCTTACATCTCTGCAGACATATTCTCAGCAGACGTTTGTGGCCCAGATAAGGAACTGGACGTGGAAACCTGTCAGTGCGTATGTAAGCGTGGGGATCATACTCACGACTGTGGCCCCAACCGGCACCTGGACCGCAACACCTGCCAGTGTGTGTGCAATGCCCTGCTGACTCCCTCGTGTCCGCAGACCCATGTCTTCAACAAGGAGACCTGTCAGTGCACGTGTAGCAAGACATGTCCACGGCACCAGCCCCTCAATAAAACAAAGTGTTCCTGTGAATGTAACGAGTCGCCCAACAAGTGTTTCCTAAAAGGACGGAGGTTCCACCAAGCTACATGCAGGTATGGAGTAGGGATGCATACATTCAGTGCTGTTTGTGGTTTGCTTTAGATTTTCACCAAAGCCTTTATGGAGGAAGCTTATTTCCTACACATTTTTAGGAAGCATGGTTGGGTCCCTATATCTAGTGCTCTCTTATTGGTTATGCACAATGTGAGTCAATAGTTTATCCACTTACATATCAGCAACCAAAATAAATTGGCCGCTTCATAACTTGACAACAACTTAATTGTCTGTGGTTGAAAGCTTTGAATTTCAGTAATATCTTATATCAACATCCATCCATCCACCCATGGATCCAACCCTCCTTCATTTCAATCAGTCATCTATTATTGATCCATCAATCCATTTGTTCATCCATTCATTTATCCAGCCACCCATCGAATTGTCCATCCATTTGTCTTTTTGTCCATCCACTTACCCATTCAATTAATTTACCATCCATCCATCAACCCATTAAGTTCCAATTTCTCCATCTATTCGTTAAACCCCTTGATCAGTTTGTCCAACCGTTTGTCATCTAATCTATCAATCCACATTCATCCCTCCATCTATCCTTTCATCAATTTGTACATCTATTCATTGTATATCCATCAATCCATCCATAATGGGCAGGAGGTTAAGTATATCATCTCTGTTATGAGACTTACATTGTTATTGATAATAACACCATCATATTACTACATCTGCCCCTGACAAACAAAACCTTCCTAATCTTGTTGGTAACAGCAGTACAGTACATACTGTTTAACCCTGAGACTGTGAGAAAAATACAATTATCAAATAGTATATATAGCTATAGTATAATATTAGCCACTACAGCAGGGCTTTTCAACTATATTGTTCAGAGGGCCACATTGTCAGAAAGCTAAGGGCTTGGCGGCAGGACATTTCCCTGAACTATTATTCTCATTTTGTATGTACACAACACGGTTCAGGAGGAGTTAATTGTCCACTAATTGAAAGATTGGCAGGTCGATTCCCGGCTCCTCCAGTACGTATGTCAAAGTCTAAAGAGTCTTTAGAGACTTTTTAGGACCGCATGATAATAATGAATTAGGGATGATGAGCCCTCTGGAGGTGTCGTGGGCCTATCATCCAAACACCAGAGAATTTGGGTGCCCACCTGACGACCCCGATGAGGCTTTTAGCCCTTCTGTCCCATAGACAGCACAATGGGCCAGATGCAAGAATATGTTTGTATTTTTCTTCTTAAATCTGTCATACTTTTTTCGCGAGGTGGAATTTACGAGTGAGCCACGTCGGATTCACCAAACACTCGTATCACCAGGAAACAGTCGTAAATGACCTTCGTAAAAATGATGAATCCCACCTGTTCTAAATGAACGCACGTTCCCCAGAATAGTAAATTAACATGAATGACGCCCCCAAAATACCATATAAGGTCAGACGACTGGCAGGTTGTGGAGAAGCTCCATTCATGAAAATGGCACTAAAGACTAAGAATAAGAACTTTACGAGCTCTCAGACTGAGGTCCCGCTCTCAGAAATAGATCAACAGAAACACATATTATTATTTAGTGTTAGTGGAATTAAAGGTCCTGAGAAAGACAAAGAATGAGGAAAAATGACCCGTGCTGTGAACGCTGTCTCTTGCGCGCACCGTCACAGAAATAAAAACAAAAATGACTGAGCATGAATTATGCCAGAGGATGTCATCAGCCAGGGAGTTAAACTATTACTTAAGCAATATTTCAATTAAATGAATAACAGTTATAAATAAATATCAGTTAGTCAGTTTATATTGTGGAAAAGTAACTGTGGAAAAGTAATTGTGGATAAGCAATCGTACCATGCCCAAGCACGTTTGCCCCCTAAAGTCTGGATTATTTGGCTAGCGGTACACTTCCCTGGCACGGTACGGTTGGAAGAGGTGTGCTTGAGCACGGTACACTTGCTCATGCGTACTAGGGATTAATATTTTTCCCGAAAATAAGACATTTTAAATCCCAGCAAAAGAAGCCAATTTTCCAGGGAATCCCGGGGAAATCAATGATATTTAAAAGGCAACACTAGCTGAGCCCTGGTCATTTCAAGCAACACTCAATGCAACGCAGAGATATTATGTATGTATGGGTTCCCAATCCGACCATTTTTTGTGTATTATTGTATCATTATTAAGGCAAAAGAAATCAATTTATGTCCATCGACATTATAATGAATAAGCTAAAGGCTTAATATTAGTTTGCATCCAGCATGCTGGGTGGGCTTCATTACATCTGCTGCACCGCTGCTACCACAATTATGAAATGCTAAGTTTATTGTCTGTGACTGTGACCTTCATAAAAGTAATATTTTACTAATCAGCATTATATAAACTAACAAAATTTGTTAAAGTAAGTCATTTGGCGTCTTCTAAGTCAATAAACTAAGTCTTACTTCAGGACGGGCCAGCGGGGGACAGGGGAGGGGGGACATCCATGCTTCAGCACGGTACAGAACAACTGGCCCTAGTGTGAGTGTGCCCTAAGTTGCTGTAGTTTTGGCAGCTAATATTTATATTGTAAGCTTGCATTATATCATATATCAATTGTCAATTCAAATGATATATCTACCTAAATTGTTAAATAGCCTACTTCTTTATACTAAATAGCCTAATAATTTTACAAACAGAGTAATGTCATCAGGATTCAGAAGTGCAATTTAATGAACGGGACATAGTATACATTTTTCCCCCTTCTCTACATCCCCTGTAGTTCACACCCATTACTCGGGGGTCTCTAAATTACTGACAATATAATATACGATCAGCCTGCGGATCGACATTATTCATTTCTCTGTTAAGTGGTAGTCAGCATACAGTGATGTTAAAAAGAAAATTCAAGTCAGTTGACTCTGAAGCTCAACTGCTGATGTTACACCTGCTGCTGGACTGCTGTCAGCACAGACCTGCTAACACCCGGGATGACAACGCAGGACAAGCCGGCAGAAGAAGTTGGAGATGAGGGTACCCGTGTGGAGGTGTTATGTGTTCATTAAGTGATTATCATATCTTGCTTATAGTATATGACGTCAACCCCCCCCCCCGAAAAATTTGAGTTCCCCCAAAAGACATGATATCGTTGGCACACTGCCATTAGACAATTAGACAGTAACAGTCGTGTTTTATTGCTTTGGAGGACTGCAGGTTGGTTGTGAGTGACAGATACAACAGGTCTGCACCACTCGTAAATTGTGTTCGTACTTAAGAGAAAATCCAAAATACGAGAAAATTGGTGAATGCGGCAAATCCTCGTAAATCACTCGTACGCATTGGTTTAAGAACGAATCTGTGCGTATGAGTGGTTCTTGCATCTGGCTCAATGGCTCCTACCTGGAACCCCTCAGTCTGCATCAACCTATTCCACACCTTAGGAGTGCAAATCAATAAGGGATTGTACGACCTAGTCTTAAAACAGAGCCTAGATTCCTTACAGTGGTGCTGGAGGCCAAAGTAATGCCATCAAGAGTAGTTCTATCATTAGAAAATGTGTTTCTAAGGTGTTTGGGGCCAAGCACAATAACTTTTTGTTTTTTCTGAGTTTAATAGCAGTAAGTTGCACGTCATCCAGGCATTTATGTCCTTAAGGCATGTTTGTAGTTTAGTTAACTGGTTGGATTCTTCTGGCTATAAAAGTAGCCTAGTCATAAATTAAAGAAAAAAAGAAAATTATGCCAAGTGCTTAATTACATTTTCTTGGCAACACAAGCTGTGCCCCAAAGTTAATCACATATTTGAAACAAATGTATTACTCAACGCATCATGTCAGCCATTCAGCCGCCAGTTGAGTAGGCTGCCTCTATAGGAACATTACAGCAGCTTTTCACTACAAGATGTGTTTCATGGCCATTCAGAGGATTTGTACATCTACACAAAATCAGTTTTCCAACATGATGAAGCGTTCTTGTTCTTGTAGTCTACATTGATGCATAATATAACATATCACCATGTGTAATGTGAAACCAAGTTTGTTGGCATAAAATTATTAGCTCACTAATTTCTTTACCACTGTGATTATAGGGAGACATTTGGAAGCCAAACTTGTTTTTGTATTTTAGCGGTTGCAACATCCTAGAGTCATCAACCTCTGCTCCAACACACACACATATACACACACACACACACACACACTGGTGATGTTAGTGTCTGTGTGTCCGGCAGTGGTAGATGGTTATTGCTGTGAACCTGGTCTGTAATACAAGACTGCAGTGTGCTAATGACTTCTCCTAGCTGTCACTTAACCATTTCCTCTCCTCACACAGGAGGAAACACACACGCATACACACACATTCATCCATCCAGTCCATTCTTGACCCTTTGTGACCCTGTTTGAGAGTGATTTATGAGTAGTGGTAGGATTCTAGTGTCTGGGATTTACTACTTTGTGTCTATGTGAATCTTCCAGTGTGTGTGTGTGTGTGTGTGTGTGTGTGTGTGTGTGTGTGTGTGTGTGTGTGTGTGTGTGTGTGCACGAACATGTTCATTTGCACTCTTCTGTGTGTTTCATCATGGGTGCATGGGTCTCTTTAAGTAACCATGACTAAATATTCTGTCATCCACCATGTGACATCCCGTGCAGCCACAAAAGCATTGGCAATCACACACTAGTCCCAGATTCTTTGTTATGTTGATGAAGTGCGTAACTGCTACGTAAAACATTGACTCCATCTTGCCAATCACTTCATTCGATATTCTGTGCTCCAATGCTCATTAGTCATTTGAAGTTGGGCTCTGATCTGGGGTTAGCCAGATATGAGTTTTTAGGAGCTGTTACGATTGTTTTTGGGGTTCAAGACATCAAATTGTCCAGTAATGCCAAAGAGCAATACCTGCATCGGAAGTTAAAATGGAAAACCTTTTTTCTCAATGTTTGACATCCTGTCCTGGAGAAAGCTCTGGTGGCTCAGGCTTGGGTTGTTAATCACATAGTAGTTCTGAAGGCTGTAGCTTTTACTGCTTTGAAATCTAAACCTTAGTTGTAACCTTTGACCTTCGGAACACACAAGAAAGTAGTTAGTGTTTGTCTTTGCGGGGCAGCAGCGGTCCTCAATCATTTGCAGCAGTTTGGTTGTACTGAAAACCTCCAGGCTCCTAGGAAACAGTATTCCACATCAGACAATCACCAAAATTATTCAAATCCACGATAATATGTGAGCCACACCAGTGTGGAATCTGAGGTTTCAGGTTGGGTGCTTTCCATAAACAAACCTTTGTGATTCATGTCTCTACAATAAAGATAAAATCTAACAAATTGCATGATGTGATAGATAGGTCATATGATGGATTTAAATCAAAGGATAATGGCCTTTACTCACCAGCAGCATTTGTTGTAATTAGGGTAATAGTGAAAGCAAGATTCATTTTTATTTTTTTTAAGTTGTGAATGTTTAGTTTTTGCGAATTTTGGTAAAACATGGCTATATTTTCAAACATAATCAAGTTAGAGACACATGGAGATGTGGCTCTCCATGGCGATACCTGGACATAACATGGAACATATATATACCCCAAATTCATGTGGTCAAAATTGTCCGGATTGGGATTGGGTAAAATCTTCAGATTTTCATTTGTCCTTCTCTTTGCCATGCCCCATCATTTTGAACTGTCTAAAATAAAGGCCAGGGTGTGCTCAGAAAGAACTGTGTGCTGAAATGGGAATAATGGTGTACATTTTTAGACAGTCTCTCCTAGAAAGTGTCAAAAATAGTTGTGTGAAGAATAATAAAGGCCTTGAGTCAGAAGTTCAAATCCTGCCTACTTTCCCTCATCAAACCAAATTGTTAACAAGTAGTACAGAAGAAATATCAAAATCACACTGGCAAATAGCATATTCATGCTCCCCAGAGTTACCTTCTCCATTTTGGACATCCCATGAGCTTTCTAAATCAACTTTGCATTGTGATCTAGAAATCTCTTAACAGATACATTACATGTATTCACTTGCTGTGCAGGGACTCAATCTGCCAAACCAATACATTCTACTTATATTTTCTAAATATATTTATCTACTTAACCGGACCTATTTCTGTTCCTAATCCCATTTTTTTTCCTTCATTGCAGTTGTCTCAGGCCTCCCTGCGAGGTCAGGAGGCGAAGGTGTGAACCGGGTTTCTCCTTCAGCGAGGAAGTGTGCCGATGTGTACCATCCCATTGGAGACGGCTGGACTAACTGCCAGCTAAATAAGGCGCTAACAAGATGCTAATGAGCAAAATAACAAACTTAACACATAGAATTCATCAGCCATCCCCTGTAGACCTGCTGGTCATGAGTATCCCCATCAGCTGTGATGGCAGCTAAGTGTGCGGACCCTGATGAATGTGGGAAAACCTTAGTGATTGGAGTGCAGATATGGGAAACTCTGGTGATTTGAAGGTGGGAAATGCACTGACCCGGCTATGAGGACGTTTTAATATGAGAGCCACTGATCGGAGCCCGAGGATGGAGAGAAGGACTGAAAGAAAGAGTCAACACTCGACACTTGTTTTAAAATATTGTCTAAATAATTTGTTTTAAAATATTTGGGGGGTTTTGTATTAATTATGTCTTAGTATTCGTATGTCAGATATTGATTATATAATTTATTAAATGTTATTTTTCAACCTCTGTTTATGCAATTTCGACCTTTTTCCATGAAAATACACTGTGATCAATATTTTTATATCATGTAAAGTATATGTTGTAAAATAAAGTATACTGGATGTTGTATATTGTTAACTTACTTCTTATCCAGTCTGTTCTGGTGTGTTCTTTCAGCACCAGTACTGAGCATTCAGTGGTTTAAAAAGTTAAAGGGTCTTAAGGTAGAAGCTGTTGGTAAAACCTGTGTTGCGTGTAGTGTAAAGACAAGACTTTGAACTTTTAAAAACACTGAAATCACCTTTTTATTCATTTCCACTTTTATTTTGTAAAACTGATAGTCAAACCCACACAAGAACGTTCATACCTGAAAAGGAAAATATTAAGAAGCAGATTTGGGATGAGAATTTACGCTTATAAGACCTAACAAGAGCTGTGTTTGTGAGGTTTCATTAAATTCTTCATCTCACCAGAGTTTGTGCAATAAATCATTTAATCTAACAGTAATGTGCACAATGCCCAAAGGTTTGAGGTAGATTTGATCATCATAAGTGGCAACAGTCATCATCAATCACTGCTGTGCATGCTACTGTTTAAACATACATCAAAGGGTTGACCATCTAGAAACAACTTTTCATTCATACTTATTTTAGTTTTTTACATTTACATTTTAATGACTCACATATGAACCTTCCAGATTCATTGTTAACCAGGCAAAAAAAATAAGTGAAATTTGTGTTTGTTTGGATTTCTTTTAGCTCAAAGCTGATCTCCCAAGAGTCCATCTTTTGAAATCACCATGAGAACATTTTCAGAATATTACAGGCCTACAGCGCACACATGCTTGTACACATACATGTAATGCCATTAGTCTTCAAAGCCCCTTAATAGCTACTAAATGGACCTTGCAGTGAGATTGTTCTCTCAAAAGCTGTTTCCAAGGCCAAAAGTGAACTTTGGTCTTCAGCTTTTGAGCCAACATTGAATGAGAAGTCCTGAAAACACTCAGTGATCACATTTACAACTCCATGGCGACTTGGCAAACTCGAAATTCTGTTGAAGACCATATAATATGATAGAGAGCTCCAGAACAGCTATCTATTGGATCTTGTGGTCACATTCTTTCATCAGCTATTTTTCTCTTATATTTGTCTTTCTGGAAATCAGAGGTTGATTACAATTGATTAGTATTGATTCTGTATACTCAATTTATAGGATCTGTGTCACAACAATTTGTCATCTAGAATTATTACCATGAAATTGGTATTTCTAGCTGTTACACACAACACTGGCTGCTCTTTGAGTAAATGTAGGAGGTTTTTCTCGTAAGTTATACAACCCACAGAACAAATCCAAAGAACAAAGTCTAAACTAATAAAAATATTTTTTAAAGAATGACTGCACAATACCCACATTCTGAGGAACTTGGTTTGGTCAGGTCAATTCTGAAGACATGTTATTAAAAATCTAACCATATTATTGTTTCCTCCTTATTTCCTTCCTGGACATTCTCCAGCAATGAGTCGTCCTCCCTGCGGCTACAGACAGCGGAATACAAATGAAGGTTAACGTCATAGAAATATGAAAACATCCATCATCTTTTAAAGTGAACTAAGATGTTTTTGGTGTTTCAGATTTGTCCATACTGAGCATGAAGAAGCAGAAGTTAAACCTGATATATTCACTTAATGTCGGGCCCTGTCAGCTGGGTGTGATGTTTTATTAACCAAACTGCTCTCCTGGTTTTGGGGAGTTGTAGAGATAAAGGATGTGCTGTGAGAAAATAATGTCAACACAAAGGTCTACTTACTAGCTTTTTCAGAGCTTTCAATCGCATTGACTGGTCACCAGATGCATTATCCTCACTGGAATGTATAGAATGTGTACACAATTTAAAAAAAAATATATTTTGTGTTTGGCATAATATGTGAACCTCTGAGGATTATCAATTCATTTGATAGTAGAAAATTAGAGTTGGTCTTGAAGGCCCTGCCTGAGTTAAAGAAGATAAATCTTGATCTTCACTAGCAAAGTCTGGGCTTACCTACACAGATTTGTGGAAGTGTGTCATGGCTCAATCAAAGGAGATTAGAAGAACAATTGTTGATTGTTGGCTTACAAAACCATTTCCAAAGAGTTTGGATTCCACCAGTCGACTGTCAGGGAGATCTTGTAGAGTTGGAGCGTATTCACCACCATTGTTACCCTCCCCAAGAGTGGTCGACCAACAAAAACCACACCGAGAGCAAATTGTGTAATAGTCAAGGATAACATGTAGGAAAATGTAAGGCCTCTCTTGCAGTAGCTAATGTCAGTTTTCATGAGTCTACCATCAGAGGAACATTGATAAACTGTGGTGTGAATGGCAGAGTTGCAAAGAGAACTTCTGCTGTCTATGGTTTCGTCAAGACCGCATTGGACAATCCAGAAGGCTACTGGAAAAATATTCTGCGGATGGATGAGATCAAAATTGAAGCGTTATGTTTGGCAATGAGCAAACACTGCATTCCAGCATAAGAACTTCATCCCATCTGTGAAACATGATGGTGGCACAATCACAGTTTGGACTTGCTTTGTTGTCTCTGGACCAGAACATCTTGCAATCATTGATGGAACAATGAATTCTAAGTTATACCAGTGAATTCTAGAGGAAAATGTCAAGGTATCTGTCCGTGACCTGAAGCTGGACAGAAAGCCGGTCATGCAATACGACAATGACTCGAAACATCCAAGTTGTTCTACCAAAGAATGGTTAGAGCAGAAGAAATGTTTGTTTTGGAATGGCCAAGCCAAAGTCCTAATCTGAATTCTATAGAAATGTTGTGGAAGGAAGACTGTTCTGTGAGGAGGAATGGGCTAAAATTCCTCCAAGCTGATGTGCAGGGCTGATAAACAGTTACCAGAAACATTTGGTAGAAGTTACTACTGAAAAAGGCGATTACACTTGTTACTAAGAGCAAGGGTTGACATACTTCTGCCTCACACAAATATGTAAGATTTGAGTATTTTAGGCAACATTCCACAGGGTTCACAAACTTTGAAGCACCACTGTAATTTAATTTCCAAAGTGCCCATTTTTTAGGTTTGAGATAGATTTATTTTATTTTTTTTATTTAAAGGCTTAATGATCAGGGATGCAATGCACATTAATACAACATTTTAACAAATGTAAACATGCCAGAATTAGCCAAAAGGCTATTTTTTACATCTGCTGTCCCTGGACTGATGTTGAGTAGTCACCCTGTCCGGCCAGCACCTGGCTTGGCTGCATCCACCATCTTTTTTTTTAATGTCTATCCTTGCTGTCTGAACAACTGACTAAGTAAATGCAACCCAAAGACAAAAAAACAAAGTGCAATCTCTCACACCTATAGGGGTATATACAACTCATGAATCAAACTATGGTTCATTTTCTTCTGAGACATTTCCTCTCTCTCAAAAACACCAATGCAAAGTTCATACTAAATAAACACAAGTTCAGAGTTTAGTTTGTAGTGCTTCTGCTCCTTGCTGAATGCATGCTACATGCTGCAATGACACAAGTTACCACGACATGAAATGCAGCAATTGGCCAGATACAGTCTATGGTCCAAAAATAAGCAGTCTGTTGATTTGGTCATTTCATGCAGAAAAGCAGCAGTAATTTAAATTGCAAAAATCGCAATATCCTTGAGGGACTTGTTGAATCAAAATACATGCTGCAAAAACTCAGTCCGCAAAATACTTTAATGTAACAGGTAGAGCAAGAACACTACCTACTTATAGGGAGCGTGCTTGGCTAGATGCAGACTTCAATTAGAACAGTATTACCAGCATATGGCCAATCATACAACAGAATGTGTTATATCAATCAATGCATATTTATATAGTGCCAAAAGTTATCTCAATACACTTTTCACATAAAGCAGGTCTAGACTGTACTCTGTAATTTAATTTAACCCTTACATGGTATCTAAAATAAGTGTAACAGCCATTATTATTCATGTTCATTTATTTAGAGTGAAGGATGCAACAATATTTGAATATTAAGCTTCACAATTTAACCTTTAACACCATATATTTTTAAAAAATATTTCCACTTTTGGACATTCTAGGCCACCGTAGGAAAAGTCGTAAAATTTAAGGCTTAAAGAATGTAATTTTTGTGGTTTTTAATTGTTTTCAAATGTCAACATGGGTCAAATTTGACCCAAACAGTATGTAAGGGTTAAAGAGACCCAACATTATATGTTATATGTATATATGTAATGTTGCTTTGTTCCTTTGGGGACATTATGCAGTGAGACTGCAATGATGATGTGACACCACATACAGCACATATATCCCCATCATGCAGTGCATTTACTATTGTTTCATTATGTTATAAATATGGATTATACAGGTTGTAAAGAAACCTCAAACTGTCACTGTCACTCACTCTCACACACACACACACACACACACACACACACACACACACACACACACACACACACACACACACACACACACACACACACACACACATTAACTGGGTTGACATGAGAGGTGATGGTGGTTGGACAACTAATGTTTAACATCTGGACTGCATTATAAAGTATATCAACCTCTGGAACAGCGTGACCTACACACACACACACGCACACACACACACGCAACCTGCTAACCTCTGCACTGCTGCACTCGACGCAAGAATGCTAACACACACGTGCAGAGCCTGAATGAATGGCATGGTGGATTGATCCATCTCTGAGGGAAGTCTATCGCTCTGTGTGTGTGTGTGTGTGCGTGTGTGTGTGTGTGTGTATGTGGAGCATGAATAGGGTTAAGGCACAGAGACAGACGGTGGAACAAGAGTAGACAGGAAAGAAGAAACCTTACCTTTCTTTCTATTCCACATTTGACCGTCAGTGTCAAACTGTGCACCATGCTCTTGTTGCATATGGAGTATGAGTGTGTGTGCGTGTGTGTATGTGTGTGTCTGTGTGTGTGTGTATCTTTCTTTGTCTGTGTTGTTTGTGTGAAAATGAAACACAATCACTATTCTCACCGGCATGCGAGAACAGAGTTATTTCTAAAGTTATTTTTGCTGAACAAAATGTCAATTAGATTTAAATTAGATTACAGTGGAGCGTCAAATGTCAGAACATCACAACATTTGTTCAAAGGGGGGATTTCACATGCTTGTTATAGTTCAGTGTTATATAATGTGTGTGTGGTCCATTGTCAAATCCACACATTTAGTCTGTAGCCGTACCCATCAACACTGCAACAAGCAGATGTAAAAGGCAAGAAACTTATATCTTTAGGTTCTTTCACGGTACTGAATACCCAAGTCCTCTAGTTAAAGTGCTAGGTGCTAAACTTTGACTAAAAAAATGGAAGTTATACCTGATTAGATGTGGCTGAGATCTGGGGTCTGTTTTTTGTGACGACAAAGGGTGCAAAGTGTAGTGTGGCACCACAAAGCTGGCATTTCCCTCAACTTGTATTTTGGTGACTCACCGTGTGCCCCATTGGGAGGAAAGGCACAGTAGAGGGTTAAAATCTTGGCAAACTTATGTTCAGTAATATTTAGTCACTTTATTAAGTGAAGACACATCTGCATAAACCGCTATTCTCATGTTTTGCTTGTCCTTCCACTTTCTACTTACAGGTTGTTTCTGGTTATGGCATTAATGCCCATTAGTCTGAATAGGGGATGTAAGTAGGAAATCTTTCTGATACCACCCCATATCTGTTGAGCCTGGTCAATACCAAAAGTGTTCTGGACACAGAAGTCAATCTAGTTAAAGGCACAACAAGTAATTTATGTTGTCTCTCAATCAAAACAATAACAAAAGATGGAGTTTTGGACATTGTGAAGTAGCGTGGCATCATGGGAGTTGTTGTCTTGATTGTTAAACAACCAATTACTCTTTGGGGCATCTATGGCTCAGGAGGTAGAGCAGTTCGTCCACCAATCGGGTGACTGGTGGTTAAATTCCCGGCTCCTCCAGTCCACATGTCGATGTGTCCATGGGCAAGATGCTGAACCCCAAACTGCCCCCGATGGCTGTACCAACGGTGTGTGAATGTTAGTTTCCCTCTGATGAGGCGGGTAGCACCCTGTGTGGTAGCTACCTGTCATCAGTGTATGAATGTGTGTGAATGGTTGAATGAGACATGTAGTGTAAAAGTGCTTTGAGTGGTCGGAAGTCTAGAAAAGCTGTATAGATGTACAGTCCATTTACCATTTACCAGGAGCACAGAGGTCTCCTCCTCTCAAAAATGGACCCAATAAATGTTATGTGATTAAAATCATGGACTTCTTTCAGTTTGAAAATTGTTGGAAACATAAGAACATAAAATATTTAACATAGGTCCAGTCATTTTTAAACATTAATGTGGAATACTTACAAATTTAAGGGTCAGTTTACCCAAATTATAGTATGTATTAAAGAAACATACTATATGTACCCCAAGTGGAGCTGTCATTATATCCATGCTTGGTAGCATGCTGCTGTAATTATGACTGCACTCTGTACACTTTCAGTAACAGCAGCCATGAGAATGAGTTTTAAATGAGGGGATTTTGTTTATTGCTTGAAATGATGCCACTAACTATTTCAACAACAGGATAAACAGAACCACCAATCAGTGTTCCTTAATGACCCTTACTCACTTACTCAAGCAAAGTACTTTTTTTCTTTTATGTCTGAACAGTGGAGTGACTTTTATATTCTCATGAATGGGTTACTGACTGCCTGTAAACCTCCACACAGGATGTGTAAAGTGCTGCCTGGAATTTGATGGTGGAGGGTCAGGACTGCCTAGTGAGAAATGAAAAAAAAAACAAAACCCCAAAAACATGATGGCTTTTAATGTATTCAAAGGGGAAATCCATTCTGTACTCATGAATGCCATGTTATGACTGTTTCTAAAATTCCTAAATCTTTAGTTCTGGTAATGTACAGATGACACAGCAAGAGAAAGCCCACACTTTTTCCTCATTCCCAGCAAAGTTTCACCACAGATTTCTTAGGAGATATGGTAAAATGAAAAATGAAAACAGATTTTTGCCACACAATAAAAAGTGCTGGAACTTTATTACCCATCAGCCTCAGCTACACCTTGTATTTAGTCCTAATTATACCTGCTAAACAGCTGTTTATTACGATCATCTTGGTAAGCTTCGTAACATGCTGATGTTACCATTTAGCTTGAAGCACAGCTGTATCTGTGGAACAGTCTAGATCAGAGGTCACTAATAGGTGAAACGTGGTCCGGATCTGGACCCAGACTATCTGGACCCAGACTATCTGGACCCAGACTATCTGGACCAGCCTTTAACTGATGAAATATTGAGGATTGTTACATTTTGTCTGAGCGTTTCTATTTTAACGGGCACAGCTTCTCCAGCTATTACTGTAAAAGTGGAGCAGCCCTCAGAAACTCACAGACCACTGCACATAGCCGATCTTCTCATGTGACGCTGATCAGCCAATCAAATCTGTGCATTCGGACATGCACAGAGACTCGACTGTCAGTGAGATACACACAGATAAAACAGTTCCTATGTGTTGAGATGTTTTGTTATAAAGTTATTAGATGTAAAATGATGTTTAGTGTTTGAGATGAAATCATACATTTAATATAGATATGTATGTCTATGTTCTTCTTATTCTCTATTTAACTATTCCTATGTTTGGATTTAATTTGCAGCTAAAAGTCTATGAATGTATCCACAGGTGTCAGGATAAGTGAAATAAAAGAAAAACAAAATATGTTTTAATTATAATAATTCAATATGTGGCCTGCTTTAATTTCCCTTTTTTGAAAACATTAGGCTCCTTTAATTTTTTTGTTTGTTTTTGTTTCAGTTTCCAGGAAGTAAAGGTGGGACAGTTGTAGACACTCCAATAAACACCCACAAGACATGCACCATTCACACACACAGGCACGCACACACACACACACACACACACACACACACGTATACACACCTCCAGTCCCCTCCATAATAGGGAAGGAAGCTAGCGGAGCTACCCAGGTCTGCTGATTAGAGGATAAGAAGATGTTGGCACACACGATGTGTGATTGTGTGTGTGTTTGTGAGTGAGACTAGGAAAGAGAGAGAGAGAGAGAGATGAGAGAAGAGAGAGAGAGATGAGAGAGAGAGAGAGAGAGAGAGAGAGAGAGAGAGAGAGAGAGAGAGAGAGAGAGAGAGAGAGAGAGAGAGAGAGAGAGCGCGAGAGAGAGAGAGAGAGAGAGAGAGAGATGTGAAGATAAAGCTCAGTGGCACAGAAAGCAGTTCACACCATATATTACAGTAAAGTCCCAGTATTAACAATCCCACTCCCTTCCTGCCATTCAAACCCTTTTTAACTTATGACCTCTGTGTGTGTGTGTGTGTGCAAGTGTGTGTCTGTGAGAGAGATGGAGGGAGAGGGCAAGAGAGTACAGCCATATAGCAGGGAAATGGGGGCATTGGGTGTGTCAGCTGCTTAGATAGTACAATAGAATTAGAAGCTGTGTGTGTGTGTGTGTGTGTGTGTGTGTGTGTGTGTGTGTGTGTGTGTGTGTGTGGGATCAACCGCTACTTATAACGTGGACTCACAAGAGTTACTGTAATTTTATTTTTTGTCCATATTAAGTTGAACCGCTGCCAGATGTTCTTTTGCCTCTGTGGAAGTATTCTCAATAACATTTACAGTCTGCTGTATGCAGCTGTCACTCTTACTGGAATCTGTTCTCTGACCTGTAATACTACCTTTAATCATGTGCATTGATTATCTTTCATGACTGATATTTGATGTGATGTTTGGCATGAAACAATCATAACTTGATTGGCTTTATTACTTAAAGGAAATGGTGAAAACAATCCCACATCTGTCCTTAGAATACCAAACTGCAGACATATTTACTTATATTTAATCCAAATTTAATTTGAGACGACACTCTTAAAAATACTTTGGTTAGAAAAGCAATATGAATCTGATTTCTTAAAAAATGTCTCTGGTTGGTCCTAAACATTCAATTGTGCACATATTTGTTTCCTGACAGATGAAACAGAGTCTTTTAGCAACTTCAATGAGTCAGACATTGGCATTGAAATCCGAACAGGCAGCCACTTAAGAGTAAATGATACTGTTTTTGTCCTTCTAGCAGAAGGGATGACGACATGCTGCTGAACGAGTGCAAATATTGCCCAGACTGCCCTGAAATTAGCTGTCAATATTTATGGTTCCCACAATAAGTATGTAATGATTTTGGTGACCCCTTGACCTGTCCTCTAGTGGCCTCCATCAGACCAAATGTTGTGGCGTGTAAATGGACTGTACTTATATAACTCTTTTCTAGTCTTTTTGACCAATCAAAGCACTTTTACACTACATGTCACATTCATCCATTCACACACATTCATACACTGATGACAGGAGCTACCACACAGTGTGCTAACCTGCTCATCAGGAGGGAGACAAACATTCCACAACTGGAACAAACAACCAACAGAACTGAAATCAGCCCTAAATGTGAATATCTTTAAATCCAGGTTAAAAACATTCCTCTTCTCATGTGCTTATAAATGAGCTCTTAAAGCACTGTACATTTGAATCTTTCATTTGCACTGTATGTTCTCATATTTTATGCTCTTTTTTAGTCTAGCTCTTTGTTTTCTTTCTGTCTTTCTATTTTTCTGTACTTTGTTTTCTTTTTATTATAATTGGGGGTATTTTTTTGTATTGTACATTTGAATGTTTCCAGTTTTTACTGTTTAATCATCCCCTGATATTTTGTTTTTCTGTAAAGCACACTGAGTTGCCCCTGTGGATGAAATGCTCTATATAAATAAAGCTGCCTTGCCTAACATTCACACACATTTATACACCGTTGACACAACCATGAGGAGCAATTTGGGGTTAAGTATCTTGCCCGAGCACAATCAACATGTGGACTGGAGGAGCTGGGAATCAAATTGCCGATCGGTGGACGACCGCTCTACCTCCTGAGCCACAGCCGTAATGACCATTGCACCCTTTTGGGGGCACTGACAGAGACCCACTTTAACTAATCTCAGCTCACATCATGAAAACAGTTTGACTCTATTGGAAGCTATTTATAGCTTCCAATAGCTATATATAGAGTTTCCTTTTTATAAGTGACTTTAGAATTAGTGGTTTTAACTATAACATCACTGCTACTTGTCATTAGTAGCTAAATTAGTGTTTCTGTCAAATACATTTACAGCACCAAAATGTGTCATATAAAAAAGGGCTGACACAAGATCTTTTACAAAGAGTAAAAGATGATAGTGGAAGTAAAAACAGTAGCTACCCAGCCAGCATGTCCATTTGGGCCCCATAAGGGGTTACATTTGGGCTGCAATATGGGTCCCAAGTGGGTTTGTCTACAGTTTCCATGGTGGCCTCACCTGTGTTTGCCCATTTGGGCTTCAAGTAGGTTCTGACTGGGTTTCAGGTGGGACCCAACTGGGTGAGACGCACTTAGACCCCACATGTTTGCCCACATGGGGTCTAAGTGGGATCAGAATGGACCTTAAATGGGGCCCATATTTCTGAATCAATATGAGTCCAAACAATTGTACAGTCAGCCAAGATGGGCTTCACATGTGGGGCCCATGTTACTGAAACCATGTGGGACCTGTAAAATAAGTAACATGTTAATAAGTGTCATTCAAATATAGTATGGTTACTGACAGGAGGTGGTTCGATGATAAATATAGCAGCCGAGGCAGATGATTAAAACGTTGACGTGAATATGAAGATATGCATGGACAGAGATTATATTACACATTTGTTTCTGAATGATTTTTACCGAATAACATACTGTTGACCCATTTTTACATCCCAGAGCTGTAAAAACACTTTGATAAATTTGATATCTTCCCCTAATGTTACACAGAATATACAAAAAGGAGTCTTCATTCTTCACATTTAATATAATTTGTTGAAATAGCTCTCATGTTTTATGCAACATTGGACCATGTGTTTTTTAAATCATAAAAAGGAAAGAAGAAACTCTCTCTGCTGTCTGAAAGCTTCATTAAGGATCCTGTTTGTACGTGACTAATGAGCTCTTTATGAATGATTTGTGGTTCAGAAGTTTGGTATAGAGACTAACTATGTGAGGAAATACTGTGATGGGTCAGAATATGAACAGTATGTGAGGGTTAAATGTCTTGGTTTTACTTTTAGTCTTGTCTTTATAAATTGCATGTTTTGTACCGTACTGCCTTGATGACACTGCTAATTTCATCGTAAGTTGCTCTGCTCTGTATGATGACAAACATAATTGAACTGAAGTGGTCAGATGTGTTTCTGTTATTCACTTTACTGTACTTGTGTATATTAACAATAAAATAAACCATCAACAATGCAATATATATGATATGATATCTAAGTCTTTAACCTTTGTGTCGTCCTCCCGGGTCAAATTGACCCCGTCTGTTTTGACTGTTCCTTCTTTCCTCCCTTCCTTCCTTTCTTCTGTCTGTCCTCCCTCCTTCTCTCTTTCTTTCCTTCCTCTCTCTTTCCTTCCTTCCTCCATCCCCCTTTCTTCCTTGCTTCTGTCCTTCCTCCATCCCTCCCTCCTTCTTTCCTTCCCTCCTTCCTTTCCTTCCTTCCTTCCTCTTTTCCTTTCTCCCTCCCTCCATCCTTCTTTCTTTCCTCCCTCCCTCCTACCTTCCTTCTTTCCTCCTTCCTTTCTTCTTTCCTTCCTTTCCTTCGTCCCTTCCTTCTTTCCTTTCCTCCCTTCCTTCCTCCCTCCCTCCTTTCCTTCCTTCCTTCCTTCCCCTCCCTTCCTTCCTTCCTTCCCTCCTTCCTTCCTCCCTTTCATCCTTCCTTCCTCCCTTCCTTCCTTGACTCGAGGACAATAGGAGGGTTAATATAGTCATAAATCGTGTGTAAAATGTGCTACTCTATGGCTTTCTATTAAGTTGACAGACACAATCTTAACTGAGAGACAGTAGATTCACATGTAGGAGCTTTTATGTTTTCTATAACAAATTAAGGAATCCTCTGTTGATCTAATTGATCTTATAACTACATTTGTATGATGACAACAGCTCATTAGATTGTGAAACTGCTCCTCAGCTCCACATGAATGCATGATCCCTCTAGTTGAAAACTAACATTATGTGGTTTCACAATGTTCTGCAGGCCATACAGTAGGACATTTTCCCCGTCTGTAGCACACAATGGAAGGGGAGCTCGAGCCTCAGACACTGTTTCAACATACATATCCCAAATATTCTCTTTTGAATTTTAAATGGAAAAGTATGCACAATAGCTGTAGAATCATTACAATTTACGTTTCCTCACACAAAAGGCAGATTTCAAATTGAACAATTCACTCAAGGCATACAAGTATTCTTCTTACATAACAGCCTATTGTTATTTACTGAAACAGTTATGAAGCCAATGTGGAAGCAGCCTCACATCCTGCTGTTCATGATTTTAACACTCAACAGCCCCGACTCATATTAACAAAGAAACAAATTAAGGTTCTCAGTTTTATTCTAATTAAATATCAAATGTCTGAGGGGAGAATTTGGCTCAGCTCACCGTAAGACCTGCAGTCAAACATGCCTTAGTCTGCTAACAAGCTACACACACACACCTGAAATAGCTCATTACTATATGGCTCCCACTGTTTTAGTGTCCCATGATGGTCGAAAAGCTGATTTATTCCACAGTGGAACAAATGAAAGAGGGATTTTTTTTTTGCTTTTCATAAAAGTGGTCAAATTTAAAATGTCACGTTGAACCAGTGTGTACACCGACACACAACACACTGCACATCAGGTTTTTATTTGACTCACGGGTGTGTGTCTCCTGTGGGTCAATAATATTCAAACCATCTACTAGCTGTGAATAATTGTGAATGAAAGCAGCATAAATTGAAAACACCTGTTGGGACAAAAGTGTGTGTATGTGTGTGTGTGTGTGTAGTTTCATCATTCTAATCTCTACATCCATGAAATAGCCTTAAAAGGTGCAATAAGCTGTCTAATCGAGACAGGCTGCATGACTTACAGACAGATAAGAGAGGCTGCTTGCAGTGAACAGCACTGAAACAAAATGCCACACACTGATTCAGAATCACAAGTTTCTTTCTTTCTTTCTTTCTTTCTTTCTTTCTTTCTTTCTTTCTTTCTCGAAAAGTAACTCAAAGTTTTTTTCTGAGCTGTATTTTTTTCCAAGGTTTTCTCAAATGTGACCAATTTTACGCAAAATAAACTGAAAACTAAGAAAGTAAATGTGTCATTATTATGTTACAGTTTTAAAGTTGTGCTATTTACCTCAGACTTTTATTTTGATGAGGGTGGAAAGCAGAAAAAAAAAACAAGAACATCTCCAGTGAACACCAAAAAGGACTTTAAATCAGGAAAAGCTCAATTAAAACAGGGATGGTTGAAGAAATATGTCTACCATCATGACATCATCATTTTAAGGGGGTAGTCATGCCATGAATTGGACAGGATCTGGAGGTGAAAGGGTTGGAGGAGAGATGCACCAATCAGACACTGAGTTTGAGAACCAGTCATAGTCCAATATACAATTATATACAAGTGTGATGTGTTTTTAAAGGACTAGTGACCAGGATGTTTTTATTAGCATCTAGCACTGAGTTTGCAGATTGCATCTAACTCAATACACCTACCGTCCAAGCTTGTGGGAGAACCAACCTCTGGGGATGATAAATGTAGCCAAAGCCATTAAGTGCCAACAACTGCAGTTCCTCAAATGGCCACTTGAAGCTGGACCCAAAAGTGAGTCAATCCCCATAGATCCCCATGTTAAAATGCCCAACTTTACAGCAGAAGTACACATTTACAGCCTCGTACAAAAAAATAGTTTAGGTCTTTATAGCTAAATACCCTTTTCATAAGAACTGTACAGGGGTGAATTTTTATATAACTTACCCATTTGAATTTTATTAAGGCTTGAAGTTATGAATAATAAAGAGCGTTGTTAGTTTGAGTGACAGCAACACAGGCAGGTTGCTACCAAAGCAACAACGTTGGTTAGGTAACGTAACTATGGTGTAATCTCAGATTCAGGCATAGACATAGCAATTCCTGTTTGTTTTCAGTTCAAAAGTTAATTGTTACATTTTGGTCATGTTTGCTTTGACTAAAAGACTCTCTAAGGACTCAGATCTGGTAAGTACAGTTTGTTTTTAAATGGTTTTGAGCCTGTTTTTCACTTGCAAACATTAACATTAGCACTATCATCGTTAACCATAGACTGTTAATGAACCATCCTAACCAAACTAGCAGCTAGTGTAGGTCAGCTCCACACTTTTGTCCAAATATGGTCAATTCTGTTTCCAAAAATCAAAGATGGAAATGCTCAAAATTATAACTTTATAACAAGAGTCCACAAACCAATGGGTGATGTCACGGTGGCTATGTCCATTATTTGTACAGTCTATGAGGACAACATATGGCGGCCGCGAAACTCACAAAAAATGTGATATGGCCCTCGATAGAGCCAGTGTTTGGTTGTCCGTTCTGGGCTACTGTAGAAACATGGCGGTGCAACAAAGCGGATGAAGGCCCGCTCCTTCTACGATAACAAAAACACAACAATTCCTTTTTTCCAAGTTATTATTCACTAATGAAAACATACTTATAAATATTATATTCTATTTCTGCCAAGGCTGTTCCTTTAGATGCCACTAAATTCTACACTCTGGTCCTTAAAGTGCACATATACTGAGTATGGACTTTACAGTGATGTAGGGTCATAGAGGAGGGTAGGGTCATTAATTAGGGTTATTGACAAAGTAATTGAACTATTTTGTGGAAAAAAGTGCATTCGAAACAAATGACTATTCAAAGCAGATTATTTTCATAAAACTTGGAGATCTTTAAATATGAAAAACTGGAATCCTCCTGTAGCTCCTAGTATGCTTTGAACTGTATGCCATGCCATTAGATCTTACCAGCAAAATGCCTTTACTTCTGCAATGATGTTTTATTATCACTTTCTGAGAAATCACTTAATATGAAATACTGCTTCAACACTTTGGAGAAGTAGGACATGCAACTTGTCTTTGCTGGATATATATTAAAGGCAGCAAGTCAGCAGGAGCTTTAGTCTGCTGTCAGAGTCTACCAGACAGACAATCCCTAAAATAGCACACACACACACACACACACACACACACACACACACACACACACACACACACACACACACACACACACACACACACACACACACACACACACACACTATAGTATATATGTATGTATGCAGTGGCAAGCACTTACACAATGTACAGATTAGCTGTAGTAGCTTTTACATGGAGCCTTCTGAAAAGACAAAACAAAAAAGAACAGAAGTCAATCAATAATCAATATTTAACTTAAAAATCCTGAGTGGGACATAGTCATTTTAACTATTTAAGGTGAAGGGTACACACAATTTGTGATGCAGGCTGAAATAAAAACTATGTTAGCTCTCTTTTTGTGCTTTTGCCAGTTTTTACGACAGTGAGGTCACACACACACATTCCTATAGGCATACATTCAATTTCAATTCAAAAAAATCTCTGAATAATCAACTGAATATTCCAGCTGTAACAACAGCCATTATGGACAAAGTGAAAGAGCACTGAATGATTTCACTTGGTCAATATGAGTTTGACTCAAAGGTCAGTATGTGATTTATCTAACCTTGTTACAATATGTACCACTGAAACCTCTCCAGCATCTGACCTCCCACTAACCCTGAACATGCCTGTCAGATGCGATGTCTATCAGCCAAAATAAGTTTTTTATGTAACATCTTTCAAGCACTGGCCGGCTGCAGTGGTGTGTGTGTGTGTGTGTGTGTGTGTGTGTGTGTGTGTGTGTGTGTGTGTGTGTGTGTGTGTGTTAGAGACAGAAACAGAGAGGCAGAGTTACTACTCCTCTCCTCTGGTTATGAAAACACAGCGACCGCCAGCACTGGCAGACACTTGGTCTAGCTAATATTAAATCTCTGAAAAACACACATTATTCTATATAAGGTCATTCATTCTGACTTCTAAACATGGGGAATGAAACAGTCAGTCACAGGGGACATAAAATATTTAATGAACATGAACCTTTATTTATGGCAGATCACCTCTCACCTCATTGGGAGAATGTTTTCAGTGGGGTCCGCTGGAGTCTGGGGGGATGTCCAGGTTCAGGGAGGTTGTCGTATCAAATATTTTACATCTTGATTCACTTTGCTGTGTACTTAGTGGAGTATTATACCTTTCAGCAAAGTTACGAAAATACTGTATGCATCAGCACACATGCAGAACAAGATGATGGACAAATTTATAATGCACCAACTCAAATATTTAGGCATTATTAATATCTAAATTAAAGAGTGAAAAATGTGTACCTGACCTGAAAAGAACCAGATAAGGGAATTAAAGTCCTATTTCCATTATGGAAGTTTCAGGTAAAATTTAGGAGATGGGAACTTTATAGGAACGTCCTCTCACTCAGTCCTCTCAGTTGTTGTGGCCTGATTGCAGAGTAGGACCTTGATAGGACCCACCGGACTCTGCAGGTGACTTAATAATACGTCTTCTTGTCCATCTCCATTTCTACTACTAATCTTCTTTTGCTGGGTTTTAAATGTGGTGCTTATTTTGGTGCTTTCTGTTAATGTCACATCCCACTTTCAAGCTGCACCTAGGAATTTTTCGGGGCTGCACGGAGTACATACCCCGAGGCAGGGACTCATTTAGCCCCCATAAAACTTCTGGGAGATTGTTCTTCAGGGGTGGTTCCAGACACGCGCCATGGCACACGGCCCTGTAAAATGACCCAGAAGTTCCTGCAGTGGAAACGGTCCTTAAGTGATCTGCCACAGAGATGCAGCCTGCACTAAGCCATGATAGTTCTTTATCACAATTTTCAATGGTATTCATAGTCTCATTGAAGTCCTTTAAGTAGTTGGCTATATGAACCATGCAACCATAAAAGGAGATGTTGTCGTACTTCAAGCTAGTAATTTGTTGTATGTTGATTGGCTAGTTAAAAGGAACAACAAAGGCAAAGGTTAAGATTAGTATCTAAACTGCTCATTGTAAACCATTCACTTTACAGATTGGCTTCCTTGTTCAGCTTTGACCTACTTGATGAATTATCAGAGACATTTAAGGTGAGATCATTGTCAGTTTTACTACAATTATTACGGTATGAACAAGGTTTGGACCCAAGTGCAGGACACAGAGCAGGATTATGAATAAAGAAGTGTTTATTGTAAAGTTGAGTTCTGATGGAGGCTGATGGCAGGGGGAAGGGAGCCCAGAGCTGATGGGAAGAGGAGTGGAGCTTATGTGGAAAAGTATGAAATAGGGGAGAGCGTGACAGGCTGGGAATGGCTGGCTGGCAGACTGAAGATGAGGCAGAGGTGAGGCACAAGAAAGAGCAGGTTAGCAAATAGTAAAAGACACCCAAGCAGCAGAGAGTTCCCAAAAGCGAGACTAGTAGACAGCTTAAAGTGTGACAACAATCTGGCCAGGAATGGTTGGAAAGCCATGCTGGAATTGCTTCAGGTAGATGAGCTGATGAGAAGCAGGTGTGTTGACTGGGCAGAGTAATGAGCAGACCGCAGGCAGGTGTGAGTGCTTAGCAGAGTGGCAGCCAGGAGACAGGAGAGTCGGCAGGAAAACCGACTCTCTTTTCGTCGCTATGTAATAATAATCAAAGTGATTTTATTGAATTTTCTGACAACAAGCATCTCATTCATACAGAAACAACAGAACTCAAGTCGTACATCACAAGTACAGGACTAAACTACAGACAAAACAGTAACAAGACATAACATACTAATATCAGACATACCCACCACCTACGAGGTCCAGACACACTTGGGTAGAAAATAATTACATAAACAGGTTAGAAGATAAAATATGTGTATAAAAAATTAAAAAGGGGGGGGGGGGGGGGGTAAAAAGCTGCCAGTTATGTTGGAGCAAGTGGAAACTCATGTTCAAAATAGGAATAAAAGGCTGCCAGACCTTGGATAATTTCTTGGTGTTGCCCTGTACAGTAAATCTAAGATGTTCTAATTTGAAGTGTGCCATCACCTCTGCTATTGCCTTCCTTTGAGAGATTGTTAGTTGAGCTTCCCTTGGTGCCACAACGAAGATGACTGTTAGAGGACCTGGCTCAATATCTGTATTATAAATTAATGAGAACGTTCTAAAAATGTTTGCCCAGAACTCTTTCAGCCTGGAACAAGACCAGAACATGTGGCATACGTTGGCTGGCATCTGTTTACATCTAGGGCAAGTCGGATCGGCTCCCTGATACATTCTTGCCAGTTTGTCCCTTGATAAGTGAAGTCTGTGCAACACCTTGAACTGTATCAATCCGTGTCTCACACATACAGAAGAGGAGTGTATTAGTTCCACTGCCCATCTCCAGTCAACATCCGATATGTCCAACTATAATTCTTCTTCCCACTTTCTTTTTACACTATCCAGGGAAGGGGAAGCCACCTTCTGAATATTCCCATAGATCATGGAGACCGTCCCTTGAAGAGTCGGATTCATGTCCAGCAACCCGTCTACCCATCCACTTTGTGGTAACTCAAGGGATGGGCTGAATGTCTTTTTCACAAAATTTCGAACCTGGAAATATCTTAAGTAATTAGTCTTGGAGGGGATTCCATAGTCTTTTTCCAGCTGAACAGCAAACATGAAAATACCATTTTTAAAAAGATGTTTGATGCATTCCACCCCAGCTCTATACCATTCCCTGAATGCTGTTCCCCCAAGGGCCGGCGAAAACAAGTGATTGCCATAGATGGGAGCAGATAGGAGGGCGTTTCTTTCTTGAAAATGTGTTCTGAATTGGACCCACATTTTCAGAGAATTATATCCCACAGGGTTGTTTGTGTAAAGGTGTTTGCTTAAGGGCAGAGGAGCGCAGACCAGGGAGCGTAGGGACACCAGGCTAGATGCATATCTTTCCATATGTACCCACACTGGGGTTTCATCCTCATCCAGCTCTGAGGCCCAAAATAACAATTTATGTATATTGGCAGCCCAATAATAGTGCATATAGTTTGGTAGGGCCAGGCCTCCCTCTTCTTTCTGTCTCTCAAGGAACTCTCTTCTTATCCTGGGGACTGTTTTTTTTCCAAATAAAGGTAGATGTACATTTATTCAATTCTTTAAAAAATGATTTAGGAATAAAAATTGGTATCGTCTGGAATACATAGAGGAACCGTGGCATTATATTCATTTTAACAGAATTTATCTTCCCTGCTAATGATAGGGGGAGGGATGACCACCTTTCCATATCCAATTTCGCCTTATCCAATGTTACTTTAAAATTATGATTAAATAAATCTTTATATTTACTGGTTATATTAACACCTAAATAGGTGAATTTGTCCTTATGTGTTGCAAAGGGATAGGCCTGGAATGAAAGTTTCCTCGCCTGTTTATTAATTGGGAAAAGGACACTTTTTTCTAAGTTAATTTTATAGCCCGACCCCCCCCCCCAAAGTCTTCAATAATATCAAGGGCCACCGGGATGCTAGTGACAGGGTTCGACAGGAAAAGGAGGAGGTCGTCAGCATATAAAGACAGCCTATGGTTTTGTGCCCCCCTTTGTATTTCTCCCAGTTCAGTAGCATGTCTCAGCATTATTGCAAGGGGCTCAATTGCCACATCAAATAGCAGGGGTGACAAGGGGCACCCCTGCTATTTGATATATTGCCTGCTATTTGATATATTGATATTATATTGTTTGTCCTTACCATAGCCTGGGGGTTCGCATAAATTATCTCAATCCACGAGCAAAATTTAGGACCAAATCCAAATCACTCGAGGGCCGTGAATAGATAGAAATACTCTATTCTATCAAAGGCTTTGTGGGCATCTCTGGCACAATGCTATCTTCAGCAGTGTATATCACATTGAACAGGCGACGGAGATTGCTGGAGAGTTGTCTACCAGCTACAAACCCTGTCTAATCCGGATGTATTATCTTGCTTATAACAAGCTAAAGCTGCCAATATTTTGGACAATATCTTATAATCACAACCAAGTAAACTTACTGGGTGGTATGATTCACATTCAAGTGGGTCTTTATTTTTCTTAAGGAGTACAGAGATCAAAGCCTGTGACATTGTTTGTGGCAGAGCCTTTTTATCAAGGACCTCCGTATATACTCTGCAAAGCAAGGGTATCAGTTTGGGAGCAAATGTTTTATGAAACTCACTTGGGAACCCATCAGGGCCCGGCGCTTTGCCTGTCTTCATATTCCGAATCGCCCTCTCTATCTCCCCAGCAGTAATGGGTCCCTTTAATCTATCCCTATCTGCCTCCTCTAGGGATGGTATTTCAAGGTTTTCAAAAAATTCTTCACTCGTTCCCTATCATTTATTCCAGAGGTGTATATATCCTTATAAAAATATTTAAATTGGTCGTTAATACCCTTCTGATCTATCTATTTTGTTTCCCAGGTTATCCCCTATCTCTACTATCATACCAGCGGCCGCTGACTGTTTTAGCTGGTAGCACAGGAGCTTACCAGCGCGCTCACCATGTTCATAGAGATCCTGTCTTGACCTAAGATATAGATCCTCCTCATGTTGAGTTGTCAAGACGTCGTATTCAGTCTGGAGCAAGATCCACTTCTATGTAGCTCCTCAGAGGGAGCCATAGAGTGTGCCAAGTCAACATCTTTTAATGCTTTTATTAATTCTGTAGAAAGTTTCATCTTTCTTTTCCTTTCACCGGCACTGTATGAAATTATTTGTCCTCGTATATACGCTTTTAAGGATTTCCACAAAGTCTCACTACTTATATCAGGGGTATCATTAAGCTCCAAGAAAAAACCTATTTGCAAGTTTAGGAATTTTGTAAAGTCGTCATCTGCCAGTAGTCTGCTATTAAGGCGCCACATTCTCTGAGATGGCGTATTCTCAGGAAAGTAAAGTTTCAATATGACCGGGCTATGATCAGATATTACTATACCAGGGTATTCTACATCTTTTACTATAGGGGTCAATTTATTGTCCAATAGGAAATAGTCAATTCTAGTATATGTTTGGTGCGGCGGGGAATAAAAGGAGTACTGTCTAGAGGTTGGATTTACGGATCTCCATTGATCGAATATACCATGTTTTACAGAAAGAGTTAATGCATTGTGCAGATTTACTTAGCACATTGGGTGTTAGGCTAGAGCGGTCCAAATTTGAATCTAGGACAGAGTTTAAGTCTCCCCCTAAAATCAGGCTATGAGTGTCCAAATTAGGCAGCGAGAATAAATCCCCAAAAAATTGAACATTATCCCAATTGGGTGCATATATGTTTGCCAACACTATTGGCATATTGAATAATTTCCCAACCACAATAACATATCGACCATGTTTATCTTTTATAGTAGTTGTTTCTATGAATTGTACATTCCTGTGTATAAGGATGGCCACTCCTCGACTCTTACTATTGAAATTTGAGTGATAGATCTGATTGAATCCCCCCCTACAGAGCTTGAGGTGGTCCTTGTTCAGCAAATGTGTCTCTTGTAAATAAACTATCTCTGCTCCCTGGTCTTGTAATTGTGAAAAGATCTTACTCTGTTTAGCCGGTTGTTCCAGCTCATCAAGTTTGTGCCCATTCTGCTCTCATCCATGTTTGGTGCCATGTCAGGGGTCCGCGGCCCGATGTCACCACTGCGCTCCTGTGGCGCCCACTATCCGGATCACACCTTGAAAATCTGGCAGCAAAAACTGATAAATTAAAGGGAAAGGGTCTGGGAAAAAAGGGGGAGGCGTCACACACAAATACACAGTTAACACATAACACATGACATATATGAACACGAACCCAAACAAAGTGCTCTTTAACGAGCTCTCTCGTGGCCAACCGGTCCACCATCTCGTGCACACCAAGCCTACCGTGTGCAGCTCCGTGCATAACACCCCTTGATCCTAAAAGTATAATATCACCCCTTTAACTTAATCACCTAAAAAATCACCTTAACGCCTTCCTCAGTATCTCCTCCTTCTCTGTATAATAGTGACATCTCAGCACGAAGGCCCTTGTTGGAACTCCGTTCCCGTCTCGTCTCGCGCCGAGTGCTCGGTGTGCTCGATCAAGCGTCGGTATTACTGCTAGTCACAATTTTTCTTTTAGCAAGCCAGCTATGAAGTCTGACGGCTTTTTGCCTGTCTCGGCCCCTTCTCTTAACCCCACGACACGTATGTTGTTGCGTCGTGATCTTGCCTCGAGGTCTTCACTCCATCCCCTCAGCCAGACTGATAGTGGTGTCGCTTATCAGCCTCACCTCCTCACGTAGCAACTCAAACTGAGCTTTAGTATTATCTTCCAAACTCTTAGCCCATTTTTCCATCTCGGCTTTCGTCTCTTTTCTTCCTTTCTCTATTTCTTCTTTGCATCTCGAGATCTCGGTCTTGGTCTCCTCTCTGTGTTTCGTAATCCCAGTGTCGGCTTTTTTAAATTTGAACATCATATCTTTAGCCCACTGAGGTATGTTGTCGGCATGTGCTGGGCTAGCATTACCTTTGCTAGCAGGGGGGGCAGGGTTGCTATCCGCCTGCTGCTTTTCTACGCCGGCTCGAGTTTGTCGGTTGGAAATTTTCGGTCATAAATTGCACCGAAAGCGCACTCGTTTGCTCCTTAAACCGAATCTTATTCGACGAGCCCCCACAAAATGGTATAAACCTGGCGATATTAGTATGTTTTGACTACTTTTGCACGGAGCCTCCACACGCACATCTTCACACGCAAAGCACATCCGGAACACACAGATATACCTTCCCCTGGGACCTGCTGACCCAAAAATCTGTAGGCAAGGGACAAGGTTTTAGGATTGTAAGTGTTCTGGTTTCCATTTCCACTGAGGCGATTTCTACAACAGCATACTTCCATGCATGTGGGGAGTGAAACAGGTGGAACGCTTTGGCCAAAATGTTGTCTGGACCTGAAACACATATAGAAATGATCGTTTGTTTGGTTTTAAACTGTTAATTGAATGTAAACTGACTATTGTGAACCAACCAAGCCGTAGACGCCTCTCAACTCCAACTCCATTCTCGCATCTAAAGTTGCTAACAATGACTGGCGCACGGAAGAGGAAGTCTTGGCCCGGATATCCACTGGCTACACCGGAAGCCCGGAAACATTGGCTGTTGCCCCCAGAGGCTAAATCATCATCAAATGATAGCTGATGGGTGCAGAGATTGTTCACACCCTGCCTTGGAAAAGGTCATTCACACACTTTTCTCTAGACTTGACTACTGTACTTCCATTCTTTGTGGTATAAACCAAAAGTCACTCTCTCGCCACCATCTAGTTCAGAATGCAGGCTGGCTTCCTGGCTTTTCTCCATTGGCTCCCTGTTTGATTTAAAATTGATTTTAAGATTTTACTGATCACTTTTAAAGCATACCCCATACGAGCCAGTTTGCAGCATGAGATCCTAAGGTGGGGTCCTTCTGGCGGTTCCAAAGCTTTAGTCAAAAGGTGATTGTGCTTTGCCATCAGGGCCCCTTGGCTTTGGAACCACTTGCCTGAATAGAGAAGACCCACAGAAGTCTATAAAAAACTATTTTTAAATCTTTAAAAAAAAATCCCTTTTATCATCTTTTTTACCGTCCTCCTGTTTTCTCTCTTCTGTGTGCATTTTTTGTCTTCTTGCTTTAACTTTATCTTAACTTTACCTTAAATTTGTCTTGCTCGTTTGACCTTACTGTGTGGCTTCCTGTTGTTATATTGCCTTCCGAGTATCCTGCTTTTAATTTGTCTGTTAAAAAAAATTTGTAAACTCTTTTAAAAACTGTTTTTAAAGGCGCTATAAAAATAAAGTTATTATTATTATTGTAGGGAGTGTTCTCAAATCTCAGTAGTTACTTTGAAGAGAAAAGTCTTATCAAAACTAATAAAAATGATGACCATATTATGAAAATAAATACCAGTAAATAAGATACAGAAAATAAGATAAAGTAGAATGATTGGTTTTCAGATCCTGTTGTATTTTGGCAGAACTTGCACTCATGTTTATTTACTTACATACCTGACAACCAATTCAGTAAAGACAACCCCCAGTAAATCTGGACTCAATGCACAATCTGGTCCTGAGAGGAGGTTTGGTTTGGGTCAAGTAGGCTCCATAAGTATCCATGGGATCATGTTTAAACCATGCAGGGGTCAGTGCAATCTGATGTTTTTATTGTTAATGCTGACACAGTTTCTTCATTGTTTGTCAAGTTGTCTGACAGTTGTTATTCACCATACCCAGGGTGTACAGAAGTGTTTTGCTTCCAGAAAGTATGTTGTTTTGAAAAAAAGAAAACAATGTCATGAAAACTTAGTATTAATGCCGGAAATTAATATTATTATCATTGACCTGTGTTCACCTCTCCTGAATTGCCCCAAGAAGTGCCTCAAAACTCCAGTGTTCAATCACTTAATGATTCCAGATCACACATACTGTACCAGTCAACGAGCTGTATTGTAACAGTGCTTAGCAACAGAGTTTAACTCAAGGAAACAAAGACTGAACTACTCAAATTCTAAAGTGTTTCCAGACAACTCAATGTCACAACTCTTACTCATATCAAAGTGTGGCCAACAGAGTTTGACTGATTTTCCAAAAGAATGTAAGCCTTTTCTGACCCAATGAGTGGGCAATATGTCAAAAGTCCAAGAAAACCTTTGTGCTAAGATCCGTGCTGTGAAATTACATTTATCTGCAACAGTGCAACAGCTGAAGGTCAGAAATTATTCATTTATTTGTGTCCCTTGGATGTCATAAATAACCCTCTGAACAAGGCAGTATTCAGTAACACTTAATGGTTGTATTTTTTCTCAGTGCCAAAATACTCCCACCTGTTGGTCTGAACATAAAATAAATATTACAAGTGTAACATCTACACTACTAATAGACCACATCTAAATGGAAAGACATCATAAAACCTTTACTGAACACCAGTGGCTGTGTGTTCTGCTGCTAACAACTGCAGCAATAACGTCCTTATGGGGGGAACAGCTAAATGTTGCCATCTTGTGGTATTATTGAAGAATTACCATAAAAAATACTTAAGAAATAGAAGTTGAAGTGGATTCTGAGCAGATCATCTTACAGGTTAATTTATATGTTTATTATAAATAACAAAAAAGCAAAAGGGAATTTATACTTTGATTCATAGTATGCTGCATAAGGTCCACTACAGTTTTAATTCTCAATTCCTATCCCATTGAAGGTACCTAATGTAGAGATAATGATTAAATTAATATTGGGAAGCAACAAATGACTGTATTAACCTACTAAGTGGCCCTGAACAGAAAACAGCTACAGTCCCCTATTGAGCTAACAAATATGATGGTTCATCTAACCCCTTATCCATTGAGTCCCAGAAACCAACAAGTATTTCTACATTGTAATACTACTGTGAACCAGGTTTACTGCATGCCAGCAAATTTGTAACTGCCACACAGACTAACTAAGGGTCAGTCACCTGCTTTGCTCGGTTGGTAATCCATTTCTTGATTAATGAATGCTTTGTACATAAAATCCTATTAATCCAAATACCATTTCCTGAAGTTCTGTTTTGCTGTTCCTGACACAAAGGGCTCGAGGAATGGTGGAGAACTTAGCACCCATATCAGCCTGGCAGGACTAACTGATCTGACCAACAGCTTGTAGATTCAAACCATTGTGTGGTATGCCTAACCCTCATCATTAACCTCTTCTATGGTAGACTGATGAAAGTTAATACGCTGTGGGAGGGCGTTCTGGGACTGTATTTGCTGTTAAGCAGCAGGTGGTATCCCAGCATTCATTTCCGTGGCTAACACGTTTTCACCTGACCTGCTGGGTTAATTAGCAGCTTCAATTCATTTTTTGGTGTTTGTTTTAAGCTACGGGGAGTAAGTACCGCATGAGAGGGGTGTACTGAAGCAGCTAAATTCAGATAATGTCAGCTACATTGGCAGTCACACACACGCACTGAAGTAACCTGAAAATACTTTGTAAGAAAGGTCTGAACAGCAACTGCCCCAAGCTTGTTTTTGCTGTATCTTGCATCAGGCAGAAAGCCCAGAGCCCTGACAACAGGGTCGTCCCAAATGCTTCACTCATGAATAGGTTACACAGTGTTTTGCTCAAGGATGATTTGCAGTGATGGATGCCATTACTGAAATGGATGTTCAGGTCAGAGTATTGTACGTTGTTGCCAGTAGCTCAAAAATTGAAACAAGAAATTACGTCTTACTACTTCAACCAAGAAATACTTTTTACACCTGTGCATCAATGAGGGATTAACGTTAAAAGAAAATATCCAACTCAAATGTTAATGTCCACCATAATTGTCCAGTGATTTTGAGCAATACCAACTGAAAAACTGACCTTCCAAAACTTGAAATGGTGGCATCAACAAGTGAAACAAAATTCGAACAGACTATTGAGTGCCTGACTTACAAAACAAAACAAACAAAAAAATGTACAAAAAATACACTTAATTACTTAATTTTTCATTAAAGCAATGCTGGCAGATATGCATTATAAAAAAATGTAAATTAAAAGTTAAAAATTGATTTGATTTTCAACAAGATTCCATTCCCCTCTGTTCCAATTACTCCACTCAAACGTTTAATTTAACTCAGAAATAGCTAATAACTGCTGAAGTTTACACAATATATAGGTCACTGAAATCAAGAGAAGTGATATTCGTTCAAGATGGAGGGATCTTGGAATTCAACAAAATATATCATATTTTATGATAAGCTTTGATATATGAATATAAAATAATGTATAAAATATTTCATAGCACTGAACTTCATCAAGCTTCAAGGTTTGTTTATTGTCACATGAAAAGAACGAAATTTCAGGTCCCAGCAGTGTACTAAAGTGACAGTGATAAAATAAATGTAAAGCTTAATCATCTAAAAAAAATCAAGAATAAAAACTTCCTAGCTAAGATTAACTAACTAAAATAACTTAATAACTGCTACTAGCAGAAGTAGTATTAGCAGTTCACAGAGGTTTGTTGAGTGAGGGAGTTTAGCAGTCTCTGGAAACAAGCTGACCTGGCCTTGATGCTGCACAGACTGAAGGGAGGGGGGCAAACAATCCATTTTCTGGGTGGGTGGGTCCTTCATAATGCAGGAAGCTCTGCTCCTGCACCTGCTGACGTAATTGTCCTCAGTGGAGGGGTTGACTCCTATTTGTGATGTTTTGCACTGATTTGACCACCTTTCTGTCAGCAGTGGAGCAGTTTGTACCAGGCAGTGATGCTCTCCGCCACACAACTCCAAAAGGATATCAGGGCGGGGGTACTGAGGCCAGCACGCTTTAACTGCCTCAGGAAATAGAGGCGTTGGTGGGTTTTCATAAGTTTGACATAAGTATACCAGAGAATTGTCTAAAAGGTGAAATTAGAAACTCAACAATTCACACTGTTTGGAACTGTGGTGAAATCCTGAAATGTGATGATAATACTGAGCCCAGCAGGATATGTATTCTTGATAGAGATGAAAATGAAAACTGAAAATGAAGATTTATGCCAGACTTATGTTCATATACAGCATCTGATATGTGCATCAAGTAAGATATCAAGGCAACGAGTTTGGTCTTGTATGTTTTAAGTGTACATATGTCCTTTTTGTTGTTGTTTTTGTTAATGTGTTATGGTGGTTGCAGTTAAAGTTTGAAACCTATTTCTTTGCAACAAAATACACTGTGCATGAAAACATAAGCAGAATTTTACGGTAAAATGTAGTAGTTTTAATTTCTTAAAAAGTTTAACCCTTACAAATTAAAACACAATAAACTTATTTCATACTACTTTCATGTCATACATACAGTATTGTGTTTCATTAGGACTGTGTTGGCGTCATTTAAAAAAAAATTGATTAACAGTGACCAGACAATACATCAACTTCCGTTATATATGCTGCTAAACTGAGATTGGTACACAGTGAGAAGACTGCAGAAAACATATGCATATGCAATAACTAACACTGTTCTAACTTTGGCAGTAAAAAAATAAGTTTTCAGGGCCTTTTCAACACTGTATCTTTCTGTTTTGTTCATGTATACGTGTATATGATATGGGCCAATAGATGTTAGAATAAAATCAACAAATAATGGTAATAGGCATTATTATATAAACATTGTTTGTCAATTCTGGTAATTTCACTTCACTTAATCCAGTTGGAACCCATTTTGGGCATTTAGAACCGTGACCTATTGACCCCTATTCCCTCCAATCTCTCTGTATGTAACATATTGGACGCTGTTATCTTTAAAGCTGCAATAATTCACATTTTGGCCACTAGGGTGCAGCAGAGCAATGAAAAAACACATCACTGGCATATATATCACTTAAGTTGCTCTGACAAATGTTTCTGCAAATAATTGCTGATCTATACATCCAACAGCCACAGAGAAATAATACGATAACATTCATTTGCTTGAAAAACAATACTGCTTAATACTGCTGAAAATATTGATGAGAGTCGGAAAAATATAAATTAGTTTGAGTTTTTCACTTAGCAATACCTTTCTAGTACACATAATTATTTGGTCCATTGTTAATATAAAGATATTGATTAGTGCAGCTTTAAGTGCCTCTTAGTTGCAGTAGTAGTCTGAGCAGTATTGGGGAGTAACTAATTACATGTAACGGCTTTACGTAATTTAATTACAAAATAAATGTAACTGTAATCCATTACAATTGCAGTCATTTATGAAAAATGTTGATGATTACAAAGGGAGTTACATCTGAAGTCACACCTTTAAGATTTTGCTCAGGAGGGTTTTTCCTCATTTTTTAATATTTAACATATAATATCTATTGCTGTTTTTAATTATTTGAAATCTATATATTTTTATATTTTATAAATAAATCATGACGTGGGCTTATCTGGAGCACACATGGGCTTTAATGGTGTCACAGTACCAATTAAGCTCATGCCAGACTTTTGACTTTTTTCATCAAATATCTTTATTTTATATTCCAAAATCTACATGAACTAATGAATACATTTTACAATGAGAGATAAATGTTGCTTTATAAGAAATGATCTCTCTTATAAATCATGTCAGTATCCATGAAAAACAGCTGAACTTAGATTTTGGTGCTTAATGGGAACACTTACCCTAACATCTGAAAACATTGGTTAGAAAATTTGAAAAGTCATCAAAAAGTCATCAAATGTAATAAGTTACATTACTGTGATGAAGTCATTGAAATAGTTACATTATGTATTACATTTTGAATAGAGTAACAAGTAATATGTAACCTATTACATTTCCAAAGTAACCATCACAACCTTGATTCTGAGACAGTGTATCACTACTCACGATAGAATGCTATCCTGCCATCTTTGATACGTATTATTTACTTTGAGGAAATCTGATGAAATCTTAATACAGAAATATGGCAAATATTATTATCAGCATGTGAAATATCTTCATCAACTCATCAAGTCTTGGACAGGAAAATGTTTTTTTTTTTTTTTTTTTTAAAGAACAGTATGTGTTTTGTTCCCCAGGCCTAAGCAATAACTTTAAAACCACAATGCATTAGTTGTTGGTAAGGTCAACTCCATAAGCCATTAAACCGTGGCCCCAAAGTGCTTTATTACCATAGAGTAGAATGGGTTTGACATAGTGAATGTAAATGTGTCAACTATGAATAGTTTTAAAATGACCTACTGTTGCTTCAGGGGGCACCCAGAATCACAATTTATTAAACATTATGTTAGTTCTCTGTCCACCTATAACAGTGTAACAGGCATCTGCACCTAACAGTCAGTTTGATGATCAGAAATAAACTGCACAGATTGACTTCAGGCCTGCCATGTTAGGATTCTTTTTACTGTTATTTAATTCCTCACCTGAAGAGCCGATCATTGTCTCATACAGGTACGTTGCTTCTTGTCCTATGTTCTGTGTTTTTTTTAAGAGAAGAAGTCAAAGTACACTAGCTAGTCAAGTTAGCAAGTTTAACAAAGAGTTTACTGTTCTGGGGCATCAACTAGTGTTGAAGCTGGAAAGTGGAGCAGTGGCCTGTGTGGTGCTTGCACTGGGATTTGGATAGATGTCAAACACGTTCGCTGCATTCATCATTTAAAAGTCCCAATAGATCTCTAGTGCTGCCAGTACTGTGGGGCCACACTTATTACTGTCTGACATTTAAGACCTTCAGCAATGAGAACCTCCTCCTGAATTATTACAACACTGTATTAAATCACAACTCAGCTGCAAAGTATTTGATATTTACAAAGATATATTTTTTACATTCCACAACCTTATTGTTTTGGTTCAGTCTCACATCTCTTAAACTTAGTGTCTGTCAGCAGCAGCAGACAACTGTTCAACTAAAAACTGCTGATTAATCCACAGTACACATTAAACTCCCTGCCCAGCACCAAACAGCAGACAGACAACCTTAGCGACTTAGCTAATTGCAGAGCCAGATATTTTTATCAGGAGCTGGTGGAGACCAAATCAGAGCTACAAGAAGAGTTAATATTAGAATCCATATGAATGACTAAAGGCAATAATATATCAGAAGTGTGCATTTTTCCAGTTTTCTGACCTCAGAAAGCCAAAATAAAAACAAACAAACAAACAAAAATAAATAAATTAGAAATTAATGGTTTTTCTCATCTCATTAAACACACTTAAAAAAACTATTTAGACAGAAAATACATATAATGTTCAATCACAATACATCCATCCATCCATCCATTTTCCAAACCGCTTATCCTACATAGGGTCACAGGGGGGCTGGAACCAAGAGGCGGGGTACACCCTGGACAGGTCGCCAGAGACAAAGACAAAGAACCATTTACACTCACATTCACACCGGCCAATGTAGAGTCTCCAGTTAACCTAACCTGCATGTTACAGTCAGCCTACGTGGGCTTCACATGTGGGGCCCATGTTACTGAAACCATGTGGGACCTGCAAAATTTGCCCAGTTCAAGCCCATGCCCACTCAGTACCCACATAGTCCGCATTTAACCCATGTGGGACCCACATGGACATGCTGGCTGGGGTGTAAAGTGGCTATAATCAGTATTTTTAATAATAACAATGTATCAAATGTCAGTGTGTAATGTATGGGTTGTGGCTTGTAGTGATGAACCTACAGAGAATTATCAGTGACTCTGCAGCTCCCCTCAGCTTTATGGAGTGTTATAATAAGTTTTAGCTGTCCAGTTTCAACTTTGCTGTTTTCTATTCTACACTATTGGTTCTGTTTTCAGCTGGATCAGAGAGCTGTGTTTGCAACATCAACTTAAAAGGTAATGATACGTATGTTAGTGTTTTGATCACAACTTGTTTCTGCTGCCCCTCAGTGGCCAAACAATGCGGTAAAACAGGTTTAAGCATTGGGACATCTGTAGTGAGGAGTTTTTCAGAGCTGTTATCATTACAGTAAACTTTAGTTATAGTGAAGTTTCAGTTCATTTGGAGACTATTTGAGATTCAGTGCTGTAGTCTGATGTCGTTTTAAAGCAGCGGTGGAGATGAGGCCGTGGATCGATCTATCTGTCTGTCTGGGTTTGTGTAAAACCAGGGAAGCGAGTCGTGTTTTCCTGCTTCCTCAACATTCCCATCCCGGAAGTTTTTGATTGATCCGGAGCGCTGTCGGATTGGAAGCTCACCGCGCAGATGGGAATGAGAGGCACCTCGTCACGGCCTGTCAATCACAACCACCACCACTCCCACACACACAAACGCAGACACACACAGACACATTGAGCAGCTTACACACTTCATAGACTTGCTTTTTCCCTACGGGAGAATAACCACAAGAATATTTAGTTCCCCCACATTACCAACCACCCACAGACACACTTCCACACACACTCACACACACTCAGCTCAGTCATCTGGCTTCTTTTTTTATATCTCACCCTCCTTGTCTCTCTCTTCCCTCATGTGGTAAATCTTTGAGGTTTTTGACAGGAACACCAGTAGGTTTTTTTTCCTGTTTTTTTTTTCTAGTTTCATCACCATCCTCCTGATCACGCTTTGAAAACATGACGGCACGCTGATGTAAGATGTCTCCAGCTAACCAAACAGTGAAAGGAAAAGCTATGACCATGTCTGAAAGTTGGAGAAAAAAAAAGAAAGAAAACACATCTGAGAGGAACTTAAAATTCAGTCCACTAACGCAGTAGATTGAGCTCAAACAATTTAAAAGTAAGAGCATTATTAGGTCGTCTCAGCCAGGAATTCATTGTTGATGAGAGCAGTTGTGCTTAGTAGATGAACTGCAGAGAGTCATGTACTGTACACTGAAGAGACTCAATTGGATATGAGGACTATTTGGAGTCCCATGAATTTATATATACAGTATCTATATTATTTAAGTATTCTTATGGCAAAGGTATGAGGTATATATTTTTACATTATGTAAGTGAAATTGGTTAAAGTTTGAAACTAACCAGTAAGCACTAATTTGGTGATCTGCAGGTTAAAAGACATTTAGACATCTTGATAAAAACTGAACTCAAATTTGAAGCATTTTTAGTTGCCTTTTTAAAAAAAAAATGTAGTTAAGTTTTCAATATGTACATTTCAGTATGTAGGTACAGTAGGACACAACTCTTACTTTTAACCACATCTATCCTGGTTTTAAAATATTTTCATCTACAAATCACCAAATCAGTCTTTACAGGACATTTTACTAATACACTCCCTGACTTTGTTGTAGCACAGAACAATAATCACTTTTGAGTCTCAAAGCCTGGATTCAGACAGATAGTAGATGGTAAAATAAATAACATCATCAGCCAGAATGTCCACACAATGTTTAGAAGTTTGCAAAGTTCATTTACATTTTAAATGACTGACAAAGAGGCAAATAGTCTTCAACTGTTTCCTACCATTGGAGTTAAACCTACGTTAACATCTTGTTAAATTTAACGAAGACAAACATCCTTGTAAACATCAACTCTAGCTCCATGTAAAGTGAAAATAAGATAAAATGAGTTAAACCTTTATTAACCCACAGAGGGATATTCAGGTGTCATTGCAGCAACAGCAATGAGAATGATACACAGGAGAAGTACAAGTAAGAGTAAAGGTATTTTTTCACACCTGTAGTTTGTTTGCTTTAGTCTGAATCAGTAGATGAGTTTCTACGTTATTGTTTCCTTTTGGTTCTGTTCGGTTTCACATGGTAAAACCTCAGGATACAAAAATGTATCAACTGGGAGTGTAATGGTACACAAAATTCACAAAATGTTGTATTTCAGCACAGCAGGAAAAAAAAAGAAAGGTAGAAAATAATATTTTGGTCCTTCATTTAAAAAAAAAGAAGTAAACCTCCAACAATGGCTCATTGACCAAAACTATTACTGCAACATTTTAGTTGTGCTGCAGTGGGGAAAGAAAACAACTTCTGTTTCCTGCAAGGAGTCAGGACAGCTGCTGACAGCTGTTTTATAATGAACTGTATTTAAAGTAGTTGAAACTTCAGCAGCTACAGTGCTCATGCGCTACAAGTATTATCTCACATGTCAGATTAAGTGGATTATTAAAATATTTTGACAGTAATTGTGTGAGTCACGGATTGATTCTTCGTACGACTGCATGCAACGAACCGTAACGTACATACTGTTATGGTTTGCGACGAATACACATACAGTTAGACCCCTGGTATTAACAAAGAGCTGTCACTCTGTTCATTGGTCAGAAATCTCAAAACTAATGTGTGAACTGTATTGCTCAGGAATATGAAGGTGTCCACAGCTGCTTCCTTCATGAGTTAACTCAGGTTCAGTCAGGAACACTCTCGTCTATTACAACAAATGGAAATACAGTTTTACTTGGCGCTGAAGGCTCCACTCTAAGATGCTCCCTGGATTAGGCCGAAAGCAAGACATGAATTGCAGATTGACCCTTGAGCCATGATGGGACCCTGAACCAGAAAGGTGGAGGCTGTGGTGGTGGAGGCAAGCTTTGCCAACAACAGCAGCATGAGCAACGGTGTAGCAAGATCAGTGTAGGTGGGAGTCATATTTAAATGGACTGCCTTGTTGTGAGAATGGCTTTGATTGGTTCGTGACTGATAAGGTATGCTGATACAATTGCAAAAGCGGCTGTCAGCTGATTACAGCTGGGGTGTCATGCATGAACTAAAGCGATGCTTTATTTATTTGGCATGTATCTTGCATATTCAATGTTATTCTTTTTGTTTAGCTTAATTCTATTCTTCTTAGTATATGTTTTAAAATCTTTTTTATTCTAATATATTATTGTTGTGTGTATCTTTTTGTCATGTGTTATTGTTGTGTGTAAGGGGGAGCAGGAAAGTAAGAATTTCATTACATTGTCTGAACATTGTGTTTTTTTACTATGCATGTGACAATAAACTTCTTGAATCTTGAATCTTGAAAGAGAAAAGATGACGCCGACCTAAAGCTGCAAACTCTGGGCTTCAAACAGGTGATGACATGCCTTACTAAGTCAACATGCCAAACATTGTATTTTTCTTACATCCCAATAAGTGACATCACAGCTGTTGAAGGCAAAACACTTACTTTGTCCAAAGGTTTAACATGATTTAAATGATTTATGAATGGACCTTCCAACCCTGACACAATAATGAACCCTAACTATATCCCATTCCCCACACAATTATAATTCTTGTAAGACACAAGGCCTCCATTTTTTATACAACACTGTACGATACTAACATTTGCGGTTGTTGTTTTTCACTTAATTTAGAGGTGGTTACAAGGGGAAAGGATTGTTATTGGAATGTAAGGCTTCATGTAAACCTAGATAGCTCCCTGAGGGACGTCTAGTCTGATTGGTGTGTCAATATGAGCTCAGTGTACTTGGGATTAGAGTGGATACACACACACACACACACACACACACACACACACACACACACACACACACACACACACACACACACACACACACACACACACACACACACACACACTGTCAATCAATATCTTGCTCATGGAAATCATGCTGTGCCTATGTGCCACTGTGTTGTGCTGATTTGAAAAACACACAAACAAAACAAATACAACAATGGAAAATCGAAACCTGCACCAGTGCAAAAAACTGTTCTTTAACTTGCAAAGCTGCCTTCTGTAGAGTTTCCTGTTGACTTATCCTTTTTTATCCTGGTTTCATCATGTTAATTCAGTGCCAGGATTTCCCCACCAGCAGTTTAATACAACATGATAACTTTGGCTGAAATTCTAAATCCAGATCACCACCAAAATCTCTTCAACTGATCCTTGAGCTGAGGGCAATCTGTCCGCAAATGTGAGCCAAATCCAACAAGATACCTCACTGAGAACAGACATTAACGTTTCAAAACAGCCTCTTCCCATTCAGACCTCACAGTGATCACAGTGATGCTACTGACCTCACACTGATGGAACAGGAAGGAAGCAGAGATGTACTGAGGCCGCTGGTTTTCTTGTGCTGACAGAACTGTGCAGCCTATCCTCGGCATCCTCTCCTGTTCTACGCTGCTCGCCTTTTTTATTCCTTCTCATTTTCCTTCCCCCTCTCATATGCTCTTCTCTCCTGCAAACCTTTTATCCTCATCTCCATTATTTTCTACTCCAGGTGTAGCTATCTCAGTCTCAAGGTTGGGATTTGCTGACACGCACAAAATCAAGTTAGCGATTAAATGATTTTACCTTTCAAAGGATTAATAATAATTATTAAAGCTGCAAGCAAGGCTGTGGCACAGTATATTGACATATAATCATGTTCAAGGCGGGATCCTTGTCATGCATGAGAAATATTGGCTATATTGGATGATGTATTTTGGAGTTTTAAGGACCTCAAAATTCGCTGCACCACCACACCAACCAGCTATGACAGAGAATTTGTTAACTTTTCATCTTCAAGGTCTATATACAACAGTGGTTGTATGTAGGTAATTGTTACATTTCTTAACATTGGCAACATTGCAAATTTGCATGTCAATGTTCAATAAGATTAAACTTGCATTTTTACAGCTTGTCTATATAAAAATGTCTTGGTTATGTTTTTTAGTCCTCCGTCTCATGCATGTGTGACGGAAGATCCACTTCTATTTGAATCAATACATAATTCTACACAAGCCACCTAACAACTAATTAAGTCGATTTTCCTCCTTTTTCTGTGGATGAACTACAGTGATTGTGTGTTTGATTGCTTTGGGTGCTGCTGAAATGCAGGTGAGCCACACTCAATACTGTGCCTGAACAAATACTGTGTAGACACTGAAAGAGAACTGAAGATGCTGCTGCTGCTCTGCTAACATGCTGCTTTCACTATGCAGCCTGTGTGGACATTGTCTCATAAATGCTATTGTGACTGTGTCCCAGTGGGAAATCCACATGAAAATGGAAGTGGGACTTTATTTTCATATTCTTAAAAAACTGTCACTTAAGTCTTTTTTCTTTGTGTTTGAGTGATAACATTTTTGAAAATACTTGTCACTGTTTAGAATAGAAATATGACAACCTATCAAAGCTTGATAACATTTTTAATGACAGGACAATGATAGTCCAATCCTTACACCACCACATGGAAAACAAGCCATAGCAGGCCTCCCACCACGCTGTTGTAAGGCAGCCAGGCAGCCAGGCAGCAAAGGAGTCAGCCAGCCAGTCTATGTTTAGCAGGAGCAGTTGCTAATTGGCTGTGTGTAGGTTGGTCTAGAGAGATAGGATGACACTTCTGAAGGTAAAGAAGAATCCCCTAGAGCATCCTCCTCTCCCTTTCTGTTTTCTTCTCACTCTCTCTCTCTTTCTCTCTCTCAAACACGCACACACACACACACACACACACACACACACACACACACACACACACACACACACACACACACACACACACACACACACACACACACACACACACACACACACACACACACACACACACACACACATTTGGTGCCACAGCTAAAACAAAGGCCTTGAGTAAAGACACATTTGATGGGACTCCGGACGAGTCCTGGTGAGTGTGTAGAGAAGAAATGACAGCTCATTTAGGGGGATGAAGCAGAGATGGAGATAGAACAAATACATGTCTCGACGGTTATCATCCAGCCCCGCCGCGTCTGTCGCTGCTAACTCTGAGCCAAGAAATAATCAAGGAACTGGGAAATACTTGACAAAATGGAAAATCCTGAAAGCATCCTTTTCTCTCAATTGTGTTGATGGTATTGTTGAGGGGTTTGCATGTATGCTGTTCTCCTGTTGTGAGGAACTGGACATATCTGATGGTGATGCTTGAATAAAGGTCGGACACATTAGAATCCATCCTCTTGGGGACTGTTGGTTTCCACAGCAAGTCATAGAAATCCAGCTGTTTGGATTTGAGATACCTTGTGTTGGACCGAAAGGTTAAGATAACTGTTATACCTGGGCAATCCAGTCAAGCTCTCATGCTAAGGGTTCAGTCACATCTCCAAGTTTCTGATAGAAAACAATTAAATCAATGGTAAAAAGATATGGTGGCCCCCTGTTGTCCAAAGTGAGCATCTACATCCAGATAGCAACAATGGAGAACTTCTGCAACAAGGATTTTACTTTCTGTAATGTTATTATTTTACCACTTGGTTACATATGATCTAAACTAACCCTATATGTGATTGTTGAATATGTCATTCCAAAACAGCGGGCATTAATCTGCTGCTTCTGGTTTCAGTTTTTACACTGGATTGTGGAATCTATTGCAGGGATTTGCTCTTTTTCAGTCATAAGAGCATTAGTGAGGTATAACGCTGATGTTGGGTAATAAATCCTGGCTCACAGTTAACATTACAGTTAATCATAAAGGTGTTGGATGGGTTGATGGTTCTCTACACCAAAATGGGAAATGCCTTGGCTTTGGTCGAAAGTTGGATGTATGAAGATGTCGCTTTACTGAAATCATGAAAAAACGCTCCAGACCTACTTCTAGCACCACTTACTTTGCAAGGATGCCCAATGTATTTGACTGTGGCATTTTCTGGCATTACAGAGCACTGATAAGAATCAAAATTAGTCAGTCTTCTGTGAGTAATACAGGAACCTAATAGGTCTGACTCATCTTATCAATAACTTTTCTCTTCTCACATATATAACATGCATACTGCTCACCTGATGGTACAACGTGGGTGCTGTAGTTTCCACAGCTGTGGAAATAAATGAAGTAAATATACTTGTGCTTGCAAAGGGAAGTTGTTTTCTAGGCCTGACAAGCAACCAAAAATAACTGACTGGTTTTCAATTTCCACTTAACCACTTGTCTTCACAGCTCTCATGTGTGAAAGAAAACCTAAAATAATAGTTGTCCTGCCATGGAAAAGGTCTGGAAGACTAAATTACTCAGAATGTCTAAGAAAGAGATGCTTTCCTGGATATACTCAACACTCGATTTAATATTGGGTTTCAATATGCGGATTAGCAGGTGTCACAGGGGTGCACCTATGATATTTCTCAACAGTCAAAATCACCTGCACCTTCCTCATTTTGTAGCAGAAAGCACAGGCCAATCATGTTTATTTTCAGCCTAGTCCTTCTTCAGTCCTGCCAAGCAGTACCTTCTTCTTCAGATTTGAATTTGTTTTTTTCTCCTTAAGAAGGGAATAGTATCACTTCCACATCTTCATTATCTTTCTCTGTTTCTTCTTTCTTTTTCCCAATCCTTGTGTTTCTCTTTTCTCCTTTATTTTTCTCATTCTGTGTTTCTGTCTGTTTCTCTGATAACTACGTTTCCCTGAAACCTTTTGGGTATGTTATTTCAGTGTCTACCTTTTCAGACATTCAGAAACTTCTCAAATGACACAGGGGAAACATTTCCCTAAAAGTTTAATCACTGCTGTAAAGTTTTAAGTCCATGTCATGAATTAAAGACAGTCAGTCCATCCATCCATCCATCCATTTTTAGCTGCTTATCTGGGACCAGGTCGTAGTGGAATCAGACTGACTTAGTGAAAGTTCAGTGAGGAAGACTATCTTTTTGCAGTTTTATTTCTCAACCCTCTGTCCATCCCTGCAGACATACATCCCCCCCCAGCAAAGTCCTCCAGCTCCTCCTTGGGATTACCAAGATGCTCCCAGGCCAGAACAGATATGATATTCTCTCCAGTGTGTTCTGGGTCTGCCCCAGGGTCTCCAAAAGTTGGATGTGCCTGGTACATCTCCAAAAGGAGGCGTTCAGGAGGCATTCTAACCAGATGCCCAAACACCTCGACTGGCTCCTTTCAATGTAAAGGGACAGTGACTCTACTCTGAGCTTCATCCGGATGTCCAACATATCTGTAACTGAATCCGGGGTCTCAGCTGCGTTTTTCAGTCATTCATCTCACACATGTCTAACAGACAGATAGGCTCCTATTTTAATCAATCAAACTGTCTGCACAGGCCACATAGCAGCTCATGTTTCACTCGCACTTTATGCACAACCAAAGCATAACTTTAGTTTATTTTTGTCCATTTTACACATTTAACTACAGTGATTGTGTATTGGGCTCAAAGTGCTTCCAAAACTCAAGTGACCTACAAGCAACATTGTGCCAGAACGTATTGCGTGCACACGAACAGAAAACTGCATCCCTCAACTTGGGTAAATGTGGAAAAAAAGGAAGTCCAGCCCGTGTCCAGGAGTTTGGTTCCAGAGCTAGTGCTTTGGGTAGAGGTGACCCCAACTATATGTTGGTTCCAATCCACCTCCTGTACTAGCTGCAGCTCCTTTCCCAGCAGGGAGGTGAAATGTAAAGTGCCAGAGATCAGCACAGCAGAGTTTCTTGAGTCTTACAGGTGGTAGGCTTTGCTTGGTCTCCCTCTTCGGAGTTCCCTTAATCCAAAGATGCTGCTTCTTTAAGGTAGTTAAATCAGTAATAGTCTGGTCCTTACCTGGGACCAGTTTGGCTTTGGAGACCCTACTGCCACAGACAACATAGTTTGTAGAGTCATGCAAAGCCCTCACAATATTCAATTCTCAGATGGGGGATTTAATATCTATCTATCTATCTATCTATCTATCTATCTATCTATCTATCTATCTATCTATCTATCTATCTATCTATCTATCTATCTATCTATCTATCTATCTATCTATCTATCTATCTATCTATCTATCTATCTATCTATCTATCTATCTATCTATCTATCTATCTATCTATCTATCTATCTATCTATCTATCTATCTATCTATCTATCTATCTATCTATCTACTTTACTTAATATACTGCTGTGTAGCTTTATCTTTAATAAAATATTGTCTTTTATTTTTTGACTATTTTGTACTCATAACCTGTTTCTGCAAAATAAGTAAACCTGATTGATAAATGTTGTGGGGTAAAAAGTTCAATATTGCAGTGGAGTACAAGTATAAAGTAGTGTAAGTAGTGTACAAGTACCTCAAAATGTTGTAGAGTACGTGGCAGTACTTGAACCACTATTACACATATTACACAGGATATGATAATCGTCCTTGGTTTGTGAAAGGCGCTATACAAATTGAACGTATTATGATTATTAATATTAAATATGTGGTTTTCACATATATAGTCATTTTTGTAATTAAAAAACTGTCACTTTCATGTAATTGAGTTCAGTCTCAGTGTCATATGCAGCTTTGTAGCCCTTTGGGCCATGCAAATGTCTGTGCAGTGACATAGTTAAACTGTCCTGATACACAGACGGGACACATTGGAAGTTTTTCGAGGATTAAAGTCAAAGACTGATTTTGCAGTGAGGTCCAACAGGCTGCTCAGCCATCCAGCCAAGCACACAGACAGATGTCCAAACTGCTCGCCAGGCACGACAACCAACTGTCCAGCCAGCCAGCACATACAAAACTCTGTCAACGCACAGGAGGAAGTGTTATTCTTTACAAGACACACATAATCCTAGAAAGCAGAGGTAATTAACTGCTCTGCTGTTAAACTGATGATACTGGACTGCTATTTTAATAGGGGGGTGATAAAGGGATGACATACTTTTAATACCCTACTTGTGTTTGGGCCAAAGCCAATACATTCACTGTGTATGTGTGTGTGTGTGTGTGTGTGTGTGTGTGTGTGTGTGTGTGTGTGTGTGTGTGTGTGTGTCAATAAACGCACATATACATACTATATCTATGGGCCAGGATAACCATGCAACATCCAGTAATCTTTTCTTTTTAATTCCTTCTTTAAACCCCTATCATCAATTAGACAGTAAACTACTAAAAAACTGCTCATGCTGTTTTAAACAACTTCAAGGAAAGTCATTAGCATTTCAACCATGGGACAGTTTCAGTAGAACTGGTGTAATTATGTGCATATTCAATCATACATGTATTATTTTTACTTGATGTAGCTTTTTATTTATTGTCCTCTCCTGTTGGGACGACACGCTGGGCTAAAGCATGAAAGGGTGTCGTAAACCAAGTACACCAAATGAATGACAAAATAATTCAATGTGTCCCAATAGGAATTTGTGTTTTAATTCATAAGAGTATAAAAAAGAAATTTGCATCTAATCATGTTGTGCAACATTCAGAAGACTGCACATTAGTTTTCAAATAAGACTTATCCCGAACCACTTCATACATACAGACTTAAAACAACAGAAGCTTTAAATGTGCTTATTAAATCTGCTGATATTCCTTATATGAAACTATTATATTATAGATGAGGATGTGTTTGTGAATGATGATGGTAACCCTTATAATGGGAATGTCATAAGTTTTTTTTGCCATCATCTTTACTGTCGACCATGATAGTGGTCAGGGTTAAGAAATAAGCAAGGTCTGGATGTTTTCTTTTAATAGAGTTTATTTAATAGAGCTTATTTAATAGAGCTTATTTAATAGAGTTTATTTAATAGAGCTTATTTACTGCACATTGGACAACCAAATGCCTGATAGGAATACTTTTGCTATGCTGTCGCCAACCACTTATTTTTCTCTGTTTCTGTAAATACCTGACTCTGAGTGACTTTATTCTTTCATTTCACAAGATTGAAAGGATGTAAAGTGGCTCATGTTCTCTCTGTTCCCCTGTCTGTTTTCATCCTCTCTGTATCCCTCCTTCCTGTTCTCCTCCTTACTTTTCTCCTCTTTTCTGTTCTTGTGTCTGTTTTCATCTCTGTATCCTCCTTACTGTTCTCCTCATCTCTGTTCTCCTCTTGGTTCTTTTTTTATGTTCCCCTCCTCTCTGTTCTTCTGTCTGTTCTCCTCCTCTCTTTTCTACTCCTTTGTGTTCTCCTCCTCTCTATATCCTCCTTACTTTTCTCCTCCTGTCTGTTCTCCTCTCCATTCTTCTGTCTGTTTTTCTTCATCTCTATTCTCCTCCTCTCTGTTTTTCTGCCTGTTCTCCTCCCTTTTGTCCTCAAGGGATCAGGGAGGCTGATTAGACCTTAATGATCACTTTGTAGCTTGAAGATAATTTTGGGTGAAGGGCTTAATTTAATGCATGTAAAATACAATACAAGAAAATACAAGAGTAATACAATACAAAATAGAGTGAAAACACATAGTTCTCCTATATAGGCTATGTGCATACAACATTTGAAATAATGTGTTGTTACAGGGTTTTAAGTTTAGTTTTTTTTTTCTTCTCTCCATGCTTTTAATTTGTATAGTTGTAAGATAAGAAGGCAGGAACCTCTTAAACCAAATAATTGTATTAGTGTAAAAAATATGAATTAGAGAATTTCATTTGAAAAGACCATCTCTCAGCCTGGCCTTTTCCTTTGCTGTTATAGCGTTGACATATTACTTAGTTATCATAGCCTCGAGCCAGCTAGCCTTTATTGAGTCCATCACGCTTCAAATAATTGAAAAGCTGCATACTGTATCAACACTATTAATGTTGTAAATGACAGCTTCTCAGCAACAATGAATCCTTTAGTGATCTTTTACTTACCACACACAGTAGGCTGCCTTAATATTATCATCATTATTATTATTATTATTGTTCTCACCGGCACAGATAGCTGCCTTATTAAATCACATGTGTAGTTCATTAGTTTGTAGTTAAAGGTTAGGTGTTTCAAATCAGCTGTTTGCCATTACTGCAACTAGGTAAATATAACTCACTTTAGGTTTACAAGGAGTCAAGTTATTAAGTATATAATAATGTATATCTTAATTGCTTCAAACTAATTAGAGACTATATACCAATCAAAGCAGCATAACTGTACATCATGTAATGATTTTTTCTCATGTGTTTTACTGTGTTACAGTGCTGAGCCCCTTTGACTATCATTAAAATAATGGATAAAAAAACCCATGAGATGGCATCACTGTCACATCCTGAAGCAGTTCCACTTGCTCAGCTTCGATCATTTTTTAGAATTCTCATTTGTCAAACTGTTTTTTAAATGCTTGTGAAAACCTAGCAGCAGATTGTTTATGCAAACTTATCAGCAGGTAAAGTAGTAGGATCAGCAGGGCCACAGTAAGCAACAACTGTAAAATTGCACGCCATAAGACCTCCTTGGGGCAGTCAGCTTTTTCCATAAAAGCCTCAAATGTGGAACACACTACCAAGCCAGATAAAATTGATGTTAAGATTTTTTAACAAAAATTTGAAAATTTGGCTGAAGCAAAATCAGAGATGTGAGCATTTTTAATTCTTATGTACTAAGACTATGTGTTGTAATCCTATGTAGGATGGTTTAAATATTTTCTTTTTTCTTTTCCTTTTTATCATTATTGTTTTTGTATGTAATATTGATCTCTGTCTTTTAAAAGCCTAACTAGGAACAGGAGACGGGAAGTGGCAACAGCTATAATCTCTATATGAAGAACATCAATAACCGCAACTCGTTTGTAACAAGCTGAAGTTGTACCATATTCATTTGCATTGTTCCTAACAAACAAACTAAGTAAATTAAATAAATAAATGTGTGTGAAAATGCACATAACAAACCTGACAACAAGTAGGCCATATCCTTATTTGAACATAGATCATTCTTCTAACTGTCAGTGCTCTTCTTCTCTAGATTTTTGCTTCTAGGCAGTCTGAAGCTGAGGGACCTTACTACAAAGAGACCCACTGGATCCTCTGAAAAGGATTTCACTTAGAAAAAAAAGACCTGCCTGAGACAGGTGACGTTTATGCTCCTAGCATGCTTGATGGCTTCTAAACAATAAACCTTTTTATGTATAAATTTCTTTCAAAAGTAGTGACTCACTGACATTAAGAAATGTATTTTATAGGAGTAGCTCGGCCAAGACAGCAGCGTCACATTGAACATAAAGTAGAGGTTAATATTAAAAAAATAAAATAAAAATCATAGATATGAATTGAACAATCAAGAAAACATATGATCATAATTATAATGTAAAATTGATCAAATAACAGCAATCAATACACCATTTCAATGAATGCAGAATCAGACCAATTATTACATTCTGAAAAATAAATATATATATATATATATATATCAGAGCCAACCTTTTTTCTTTTGTACACACCTGAGGAACCTTAAACATGCATGGTAATGGCGAAATGAAAGCTTTTGCTAAGTGACTTATCACATTGCCACCATCTAAACAGGAAAAATCGACATACTAAAGGTGCAATAAATGACAGTAAGCCTCACTGGATGTGTCTGTGTGTTATCTGAGCTTCTCTGTTCTTTGTTTTGATAGCCATGCACGCATGTTCATGCATGTGAGTCCCTCTGTGTAGTGTACTACACGTCCATGTCCAAGATGCCGGTCACTTTTTCAAATGACAGCTAAACAGTACACTGAAATATGTTTCTGAAAGCGCTTGAAGCAGAAATAGGCAATACACTAACATAATCTTGATCCATATTTGATCATATCTGCCTAGTTTGACCGTTTAATCTGAGTTTCGGTTGAAGGACTGCTTTTATCCCCTACTTTATTGAGTAAATGACACAGACATTTGTTTTGGTCAGATATGCTGGTGCTATAGTGTGACACCTAGTGGCTGAATGATGTGCATTGCAACTTGTAATCAGGAATGTTGTCTGAATTTAAATTCTACCTTGATCCCTGTCTTCTAGCTTGGATACATGTATTCTTCTCACTTTGTACTTGCATGCCCTTTAAGACTGCTCCTCTAAGTCTGCTATGTGATAAAAAATGTCTTTTAACTGTTTCCCAAATTGCAAATCTATTCCCTAATCTAAACAATCATGGTAGCTGGAAATGACCAACTTGTAGCACATAAACCAAAATTAATGTTTTATATTTGTCTATAATAATGTCATTTTCTATTATTTGATATAACTATGCACAAACTATGCATAGTATTTATCTATCATATACACAAGTTAGATGATATGTCATTTTTCCACTCCCTATATTAGAATCAGCACAGCTATGAGGGGAAGGTAGTCACTCCATTGGTTCCCCAATGTGCTTTTAATGTTATGTTAATATGTATAGAGTATGACAATGGCAATAATACATAGACTGGCTATTTAGATTATAAAATGATATAGCTCTGTTTTGTTAGTTTTTTTAAACAGAGCTCATATTGTAATGCAATACACATTTTAGAGATACATAGATTGGGAAAGTCATTGTACTCAGTTTGCGTCCTCAATGTGAGATCAGTTTTCTTTGAACTGAGATCTTGAATGACCTCAACTCTGCATACGCTGTGCCCAGCAGACAACAGTAGCGTGGATATGTTTTCATGTGTCATTGTTAACTCCCCAGACAACAGACTAAACTTGCTGAGCTTTAGTCACAGGCTGAGGAAGTTCAGAAGCGTGATTGATTCTCTGTCACTGCAAAAAACTTCAAAAAGAGCTTCAAATGGCGTGCAGTTAACTGGCCTTATGCTTCTAGACTGCTCCTTTTTTCACTCCTTTAAAATCTTATTAGACATCACATCAGAGACTCCGGACTTATTCAACTGTGTCACTCCCGCTAGGATAGCCACTTATCCTGTCAACCCCCCCTACCCACCGGACATGGCAGGACCCTTATTAACAGGCAAGGCTCCAGTGGGTCGTACCAAAACCCCCATGGGGGGGGTGGTCATCAACACCGTGCCGCTGCGCTGCTGAGTGACAGCTAAACGGCTTAAAATGTCACTTTGAATAAGAAGCAGGCCACACACAGGGACTCACACGCAGTGATACAGAGATTCACACACACAAATGCATGCACACAGTCACTCACTTAGATGCATACATAGCAGATTTGATGTGTTTTGGATTCTTCTCTCTGGAGGACAGCTGTGTTTCTGTAGGTGGCGCTCTTTCTTTGTTCAACCATGGGATTCCTCTTTTATTCATTGCTAACCAACCAATAAGTGAGTGTAAAACTTGAAACCTTAGAAGAAGAAAGTAGAGAATAAAAACTTTTGGGAGATTTTCATTTCCTTGAGACACTGTATGTGATGAAACAGATCTCCCAGCAAGATCTCTGAAAGTTATTCTTTGTTTCCACGTGAGATAAGAGGAGGGTTGTTTCGTCCACCCATTTCTTCCACTACAAAGTCTGACAAGTCTCTTTATGTTACTGCACAGCACATCAAAACTGGTCTTATCTTGTTGAGCTGTTGTTGAGATATTCTTACTATTATATAACAGGACGCTGTTCCTTCACCAGTTCAATGTGGCGTGTTTTCTGATCAAGCACTTTCATATATTACAAGTAGAGTTCTCTGCTGCAGACAACTTATATTTTATGCTGATATTCTTATCTTAAAATGGTGTATCTGGCATGGTGAGTATCTTCACTTATCAAAGCATCAAGCCTCCCCTGACATTTGTTTCTTTATTCATGCTCTTCCCTCCTGCCGGTGATCATTTTTCTTTTTCCTTGGATGTTCATGTTCATTGGTGGGCACACACACATGTTTTGACCGTGGAAGGAGCAGTGTGACGGGTGAAAGTTCTTTTGTTGGCAGGCACTGATTCAAGTTTAATTCATTTGTGTTTAAGGTGTAAGGCAGTCACGCAGCTGTTAGCAAGTCAGGATCTCAAATGTAGTTACATGATTACATCAAATGTGTTATTGTACCACATTACTCTTAAGACTGAGAAACAGTGTCTATAGTTTCATAACTGGCTTTAACCTGTATTAACTTTTTTGGCCACTTTGGGGTAGTGTATCAAGCTGGTATATCGATATTGATATATCAGCCTATAAAGTGATATCACTTTATGGGCTGCACTATTTCTGTGATTGATGGGGATAGGGTTACCTGTGGCACACAGAGTTGACAAGTGTTGAAATCCCCAATTAAATAGCCTATTTTTCTCTACATCAAAAGGAGTTTGCTATGTCAATGCAGTGGTGGAAGGCAAAGACAAAAAGTGATGTTCTTGTGTGGAAAAATCAGAATCAGAAGACCGAATATATCTGGCAGTATAAACAAGCTGCAAAGGCCAGTACAGTATATGTCAAATTAGCAGGGTGGTGGTTGTGGTGGTGGTAGTAACTCCATCTTTGGCTGCTGCCATGCTGGTTTTTTTTATTTATCATTATAAAGTTTCCAACACTGCTGATGTCATTAGCACCCCTGTCTGTGCAACAGTGATGTTGAGACATTTGGGTAGCCATGGTCTCATGTTGCTGTCAGCACTTTTCCTCAGAATTTGCATTGTGGTAGGAAGGTCAACAATGCTCCTGTTGTCCTTCAACTAAGTCCTGCATTGGGTCAAGTACCACAAGGACACAATACACACAGCATTAAATGTGGCTCTGCAGTCAATGAAAGGTGTCTCCAAATAAAAAATCTAAACAATGTGTGCAAGCATGCACACACACACACACACGGTCCAAAGTCTCCCTGCAGCAGAAGTGTTTTTTCACAATTGTACTGTTCAATTTTCCTGAATGATCAGCTGGTGGTATCTGCACCCCATAAAGTTCCACTAGGGGAGTGTGTGACCATTAAAATGACTCAAATTCAAACTATCAGTCTGATAATCATTTGGATTACCACACTCTGTGAAATCACAGTATACTGTAGCTGTCTGGATATTACAAGCAACCTTTTGAAATTAGAGGGTGCCATTTGTTTTAGTGCATTTAAAACATATTTAATAGAGGTTAGTAGTAAGGCTGAGATTCAGTTTCAATTAGTGTCTATTGACAGTGAAATCAAGATGGAACAGGTTGAAGAATCAATCAAATTTTCAATCAAATTTTATTTATAAAGCGCATTTCATACACAAGGTAAACTCAACACAACAAATAATCATAATAACATAACTAACAACACAGTGCAAATGTAAAACAAGATAAACAAGTCCAATCAAAAACACACATGTACACACGTACACACACACACACACACACACACACACACACACACACACACACACACACACACACACACACACACACACAAACACACACACACACACACACACCTAACCAAACACTGTCATAAAAATAAACGTTTTTAACCTGCTTTTAAAAATGGCCACTGTGGTGGCACCTCTGACTGTTTCAGCAGGGTATTCCACCTGCGTGGGGCATAAACACAAAAAGCTGCCTCCCCTTCCTTAGTTTTTGTGCGAGGTATAACTACATTTCTGCTGCCTGTGGATCTGAGGGTTCTTGCTGGTGTGTAACATGATGAGCATGTCTGTTATGTACTGAGGTGCGAGGCCATTTAAAGCTTTGTAAACCAGGAGGAGGACTTTGAAATCAATTCTGGCCCTGATGGGCAGCCAGTGCAAAGATTTAAGAACGGGAGTGATGTGTTGATATTTTTTTATTCCAGTGAGAATACGTGCTGCTGCATTTTGAATTAGTTGTAACCTGTGAATACTGGATTTTGGAAGGCCGGAGAAAAGGCCATTACAGTAATCTAATCTGCTTGTTATGAATGCGTGGATTATTTTTTCAGAATCGGATTTTGACAGGAAACTTTTTAATTTGGAAATATTTTTGAGATGATAGAATGCTGTTTTTGTAATGTGGTTGATATGAGTTTTGAAATCTAAATTACTGTCCATTATTATTCCCAGATTTCTTGCTGTAGATTTGCTCTCTAGAGACAGACAATTGAGATGTGCTGCAATTGTCCTGCTAAAATATTGTTGGCGATATTAACTAGATATTTTTTCATCTATTTATTTTACTGATACTTTGGATTTGTCCCTTCTGGAGGTCACTTTACCCAGCAGTGTCCCCGTCGACTAATGCTGTGGGGATCCCTGGTATTGCAGGTCTCCTGCATCGATAAGGGAATATTCACCACACATTGGTTGTGCATCTCCAAGTGCAGCTGGCAAACCTCCTTTGCAGGTGGTGCCACCATGAGCCAGAAACAGACAAAGGTCTGTCATGCAGGTGTGAAATTGATCAGCAGGTCAATTTCACGCTGGCCTCACTCTGAATGGTGTTTTCTGTGGTGACTCTTTTTACTCTCTATGAACATCCAATCAAGTCCAACATTTAAATGACTTTGGACAGTTTCATCCTCAATTTTTTTGTCTAGCTGAAGCTGGAATACCCTGAATTTTAAATATGTGCAGTACATTCTAGCATAATGGAATGTATGAGATGTAAGTTTATGCTCTTGCATTAGTGCACCTCTCAGTGTTTTTAATATGTAAATGTGCTTCTTTGGTCAGAATGCCTCTAACATGTGCGGAGGTTGCTGTTTATTTGCATTATCTGTAGATGCTGCAGTTTGATGTGCATGTTGCTTTTTTATGTCTTGATGTAATTAAATAGCACAAATTCTGTGAATTGATAACAAGGTCAACATTAATTGCATTCTCATTTCTCTGTGTCCTTCAGGCATTAACTGTACTTTTGTTAATTGGAAGCCTTGTGTACTGTGTGTGGTAGAGTACATTATGTGTTTACATGCATGCATGTCCATCAGGACTGTGCTTATAATAATAGCATGTTTATCATTTTTGCTGTGTCTGTAAAGCAGCTCTCAGCGTTTTCTCCCTGTGTTGACTGGAAAGCCTTGCCTGCGGTAAGCCCCAGGGCTGTATCTAGAAAACCTTGTTAAAGCCTCTACAGAGACCCAGCTATGGAAATGTTAGCCTCTAAAAGACTGACTAATGCTACTTTCTACCACTCAGCCATATAAGAATAGCCAGGCTGTTTCATTAGCTTCACATCTGATTTCTGTCTTTGTAAAAATGTCTGTGATTTGACACCAAAGAGGAAAATTCAGACGACAAAGTTACAATTTGAGTTAAAATGCGGAGGTCGCCCTGATGCTGCAGGCCTTGACTATTGATTTATCCAAGTTATTTTTATTTTTGGCATTACGTTTTCTTGGAATCAGCATTTTTACATCACAGTCATAACATCACATCATATTCAACATTTAACAATACAACCATACTTTTGTGTTTGTTTAGTAACCCAGCCAGCATGCGCATAAGGGTTAAATTTGGGCTGCAATGTGGGTCCCAAGTGGGTTTGTCCACACCTTCCATGGTGGCCCCTCCTGTGTTTGCCCATATGGGCTTCAAGTGGGTTCTGACAGGGGTTCGGGGGTTCATACAGTCAGCCCACATGGGCTTCACATGTGGGGCCCATGTTACTGAAACCATGTGGGACCGGCAGGGATTTCCACCGGGTCTGTCAGCGGCGTGGAATCGCTGCGCCACGGTTTTGCTCCGTCCTCTGCCCGGCATCAAACCCCACTGATGCGTTACGGCAGCGGAGCGTGCTCTGCCTTTTAAATTACGTTGCACTGTTAATACAGTAATTACGGCAACCCAATCAAATTCAAACGAGTGCATTTAGTCTACCATAATTACTGTTGTAGCAGCACAACTACAGTAAACGGCCCAATTTTGTTAACTTCCTCAAATTTAGTTGATTTGGCTTTTTTATTTTATTTTAGTGCTTCTATCATGTGTCAGTAGGCTACGTAGCTAGATGGTGTCTTTATCTGTCTGTTCTATTCGTGTTTGTTGCTGAAATACGATCGGGAGGCTGCACAGGTTGTTTAATTTTGTCAGTTGACCGGAAGTTTTATCCTGATTCCCTGTCTGACTTCCTGTGTGGTGCGATCTGTGGAGCTTGACGCGATTTAGAGACGGCTCCGTCAAAAATAAAGCTGCTGCGGATTGATAGCACTGCGGCTCGGAGACGTGCCGCGCGGTCCTGGTGGAAACAGTCTCATTGATTAGAGTGGGAGCGATCAGCTCTGGTGACCGCAGCGCAGCCGTTCTGCACCGCTGACGGACTTGGTGGAAATTGGCCTAAAATGGAAGCGAGGGAAATTGGTAGTTATTTTTTCGAAACTTTAAATTATTCTATGGAATCAACATAACAAGCTGTAAACACAACAAGTTCTCATTATACTCATTTGACCAATTGTACAGAACAATACAGATTAGAGCAACTAAACAAGATGATGAAGTTTTGGAATTTATCTAATCTAGGTTAAACTAATAAATAAAAAGATTGAACTAATTCTGAAGTTTTTTTTCAGTCCAGGGTTTTAGATATCCAGCCCTGAGAACTGGTCTTTACTAATACAACGGAGGTGGAACAAATATTGGCGTTGATCAACCTTTGAAAAATGGCATTGTCCAGAATAAATGTCCTGGTTACTCTTGATAATCTGTCACTTACTTTCTACCACAGAAATAGTCTGGATGGATGTCATGTGAGCTCCACAGACAAAACCCCATTCATTTACATTGTTTATGGTGGTGGCAGAAGTTTTGGACAAAATGTATCTAAACCTCGGGGAAAAAAAGCACAATCTACATGACTAGAAACCAGAGCTAAACAAGAAAACGTGTTTTGTAATTTAGTTAATAGACCTAGTTGGAATTGATTTTTATATTAATCCATCAAATCACAGATCCATCTCTTATATGCCAGTTTACTCCTACAAGCAGACAGTGAGTACATATTGTATCATCTATATGATGACTTCAATCCTGTAAGTGTCTGGATTACTTGTCTAGAAGACACTGCTGGAGAGAAGTGATAAGTAAAAGGTTTCTTTTGCTCCAATGATCAGTCGAAATTAGAAATGTGAACCATTACACAATACAGTGGAGCACGAATCTGTCTTCAGGGTGTTTGTTTTTCTACAGATGTAGGTTTGTGCAACAGGTAAAAGTAGACAAAGTGGAAAAATTGAGTCATGAGTGAGCAGGTATTTGTATTTCCTTTCAAAATTAAGCATAAGTTTGTATTTATGCGCATGTACTGTATGAGAGGATGTGTGTGTGTGTGTGTGTGTGTGTGTGTGTGTGTGTGTGTGTGTAGGGATATTTTTTCTGTAGAGGGTTGAACCTAACAAGTCAAGCAATCAATTACATTTCCTATTGAGATGGAAAACAAATAGCTCAATCTATCAATGCCACATACATCCATCTCTTTCATACTGTAATGCTCACACACACACACACACACACACACACACACACACACACACACACACACACACACACACACACACACACACACACACACACACACACACACACACACACACACACACACACAAAATGCTGCCAAGTAGTTGAAGTCGTAGGCAATAGGAAGCCAGATGTTTAAACAATGAGCAGCGCCCCTCAGAGGCAGGACGTGGAAGAATAGGCTGGAGCTTTCCTCACACTGAAGAAACACATTTGTCGCTCTGCACCCCGTTGTACAAGCTCAGATATGAGCCCAGCAATTACTGTGACAATACTACCAACACACACATGCAGATTTGTATGGCTTTACCTTTGAGGACATGTGCACACAGTGTAAGTAGGAAGCTGGGGAACAGTGAATGCCACAAAAGGAGAATCAATTAAAACCCAGATGTTTTGACAAAGAGAAAGAAAGCCACAAGAGGGTTTGATATTGTTAAACAGATGGCAGTTCAACACAATATAATACATTACAATACAATGTAATGTGCTGTCATTTCATAATAATGGAGTAGGGGAAGCTGGTTCATTCATAGCAGCAACATACAGCTGAGCACTCAGAAACTGCTGTGAGATGAGGACACGGTGAACACGATGTGTTTGGATCCATGACACTATTCATTACATGATAACTCCTTTTCTCAACAAGACCAACATTTCACTATTTTTCATCACTCACTTCATTGTAGTGTCATCATCATATCATACTTTCTCATTTCTCATTGTGTGGTCGTTACAATCATTATCACCGTCATCATTTAAAAAAAAAATTATTATGCTAAAGGGGAAAATGATAAAAATAGAAATATAATTGCCTTGTTAATAATATAAAGCAAAGAGAACAATCATTCTATTCTATTCGACAAAATGACAGTTATATCAAACACAATACAATATTTTTAGAGAACAAAAAATTGTATCTAAAGCACTATAATAAATTCAGTCAAATGGCAATATATGTACAGTACCACTAACATTAAGTTTCTAGACTAGAGAAGCACAGTAATACCATTGCACCATGTTGCATGATGTTGTTGAACCCGGGCATTCATGTATCTACCATGACAAAGGATCCTAAATTATTTTCTGTGGTCTTGGTTGGTGCAGTAATTTACCACCATGAAACTCTAGGTGGTGCTGTGATCAAGGGTGCCTTATATTTTTAAGGTTGACTGACTTGTAAAAAATGTACAAGCTATGATACTAATATTGCGAATTGCAATGTTCAAGAGAATCAGACGTGTTTTTGTAAGAAACAGGTTAGGTATAACCATAGTTAGTTAAAAATGTTGGAAACTAAACCAAGACAACACAATAATGTGGATTCAAAGGCAAGACTTAAGAGCAGAGCGGTTTAGAAGGTGTATAGTTTAGTTGAATTGAGGCATGGTTCAGCAACAAGTAGTTTGTCAGTGAGGACTAATAAAGCAAGGAAAAAGCAGAAGTACAACAGACAACCTGGCAAATAAATGGGGGGAAAGGGCCAGTACCTATACTGGGAAGATAATGGGGGAATGGATAACAGGTGTGATGGTGGGTGGGGAAGACAGGTGGGAAAACAGAGGTAACTCCAGAGCAAGTATAGGAGAGGCAGGATCTGTAGTGACAGTTAGTGGCAGAGAGAAAAGGTAAGAATGTGCAAAAAGACTAAGCAGAGGTGGCCATAGTGACAGTACAGTAATTTTAAACCTTTGTGTATGCAGGTTTCATTATATTCCTCCAATTAAATGTCTAAAAAAAACCTATTTGTTCACTCTAGTGCTATTTACAACCGCTTCATAATGTAAGAACTAAATGTTAAATTCATGTTACAGGTTTTATATTCTATCTTAGAGATTTACGTCCTCTTGGTTTGCATCTTATATGCCACAGTATGTGAGTGTGTGTTCTCCTTTTCCTTGTTAGGATATGCCAGACCATCTAATGAGGAGGTGAGAGAAGGCTGCTGACTTTCACAAGTCTGGTTCTAGATTGGTGTGGGCAGTCATTAAAATAGCGGGTACGTAAATCTGACTATGGCCCTAAAACATGCTGCTCTGCTGGAGCTATAAAGTACATTTCTCAGGTCACTTGGCTTTACTTTAAAGACTGAGCTTTGAACACTAAACATACACATGTATGCCAACTATTTCTATTTCCTTCTCTCTTTAGTTTTTAATGACTATTTAAATTTAGACTCATGTACATTGGTGTCTAACAAGCCCAACCTTAGCCTGACCTCCACACCTCTTTGATTTGACTTTTCAGACACAAAGCCCCTGGAGAGCATTCACAAACACCAACCAATTTATTAAAAGTTTCAGAATAATGGAAAAACCTGCAAATTTAACCAATGCAGTGCCTGCCTGATGACATCATATTGCCTTGTAGAGAAAGGAGCCTAAGGGGTGTGTAGTGTTTACACGCTATACTCACTCTGAATGATGCAATCCATTGTTTCAGTTTGTGTGCTGATTATGCATCTGCAAATCTCTGCTTGTGCATCTAAAGTAGTTTATTGATACAATTTAGATTTAATTATGAATATGAAAAATAAGAAAAAACAAAAGCCCACTTTTTTTTTTAGCTTGTTTAAACCAAACAAATCCTTCCACTAGTATCTACAGTAAAATGATGTGTAGTCATTGTACTGACAATGTGCGTAATCGACCTTTTGTGGTAGACTAAGTGGTCTTTTAATTTTTCTCTCTGTCATTTGCAGTTTAAGGTGTGACAGAAAGGCTGGCGAGTGGCATTTAAAGACATTTACACTTTGGTATTTTATAAATCAGATAATTAAAGTCACATTTTAAAAAGTTAAAAGGTACACTGACACAGTCGGGTCAACCTCTCAGCAATATGAAAGTCTTTTAGCAGGATATCAACTGCAACAGCAGAAGAATGAGGACAGCACACTGTGATGGGGATGATGTGTTTATCTGTGGAATTATCTGCTCTGACATATATAATAAGATGTCTCCCAATAAATGACTGCGGAACCAGTGGCACCCGCACTCAATTTCATCTCATGATACACACAAAACCACAAGCAGCCTGTCACACTGTCACCACACACACATTCTGACAAATCTTTGCAGTGTCTGCACTACATTAAGAACAATCAAACATATAAAAAAAAGTGCAGAAATAAATCATCCTATGCCAGTAATTAGCCTATTCAGAGAGCACTCTGTGGGCTCACATCAAGCCCAAAATGACCTGCTGTTGGACACACCACTTGGAGGCAACCTACGTGCACAGACAAGCCAATTGTAAAACCGTGATGATATTCTATAATTGTTAACTGATAACATCCCAGCCAGTATGTCCATGTGGGCCCCACATGGGTTAAATGTGGGCTATGTGGGTACTGAGTGTGCATGGGCTTGAACTGGGCAAATTTTGAGGGTCCCACATGGTTTCAGTAACATGGGTCCCACATGTGAAGCCCACGTTGGCTGACTGTATGAGCTCCATAAGGGATAAGTGGGCTAAGCAGGCATGAACAGGGCAAATTGTATGGGCCCCATATTAACAGCCCAAATTTAACCCTTATGGGGGCCCACATGGACATGCTATTTATCCATATTATACGTATTAAAAATACAAAAAAGAGATAACATTTTCATTTCTTATAGCTCTATATATTGCTTATACTATAATTATAGTGTGGTGTGACGTAAGGCTTATTATTTACGTTACTTTATAATTGTGACAGTAACAGACATTAATTATTAAATATCAATGTTAGAATTTTAGATATCTGCCTGACCTCAGATACCACCAAGAACATGCTCACAGTGCTGTGGGAGGAACGTTTAAAAGGAGGTTCACGAGAGAAAGAGCACCAAGTACAAACAGCTGGTCATCAACTGTTGCACACAGAGCTGGAAGGCTAGATGCATGCCCTTCAAGGTAGGCTGCAGAGGATATGTGGGGCATTCACTTCACAAAGCCTTAAAGCGGCTCTTTATCCGGAGAAGAGATTCATGGGAACACCTGAACAGGTTGCCTGGGTGAGTGTGTCTGATGCTGAAAGACCCAAACAACCTGATGCCTAAGGTTACATCATTGATGATGTGTTCAGGTGCATCAGAAGATGTATTTTCAAGGATTTCAGTGAACAGTCAACAAATACTAGCAGTTATATAGACTCCCTGGTGAATTCTACACTGACATTTGACCTATTGGAAAAAATAGACCATCTTCATGTGTCTGGAGGACACTGAAAGGTTGAACCCACTGACTTTTTTCATCCATCCACAGAGTACAGCAGATTATAACACAGCCACATACGGTGGGCACATGGGTTAAATATGGACCTCAGTAGACTCTTAACTACCGTTGAACTTGAAGGTCAGGTAGATAAAATAACAAGCACGTCTTTTCTCCATGAGTTATCATTGAGCTAAAGCATTTTGTCCACTTGGGGAAATATTTTGAGATATTACCTCATGAAACCGTAATGGCTAACATATCAGGAAACATATTTCTTTTAAACTGCCAAGTGTAAGTCCAATATTCACCCTCCCTTTAGATCTGGCTCTACCAAATCCTGGGTAAAATATTGGGCTCTTTAGCTGCTAAAAGCTCCACTTCATCCACCAAGTCCCTAACTGTCTTTTTGGTGATGGGCAGGTAGTTCAGATCATTTATCAAAGCTTTTTTTTTGGCCAGAAATAGCTGCCTGCTGGCTGGGAAAAGTGTTGATGGGAGTATAGTCTGTGGGAAACGGAATCACAATCCACTGTAAGGCTCTGTAGACCTGAGAACTGCAAAGGTGGGTCATAATTGGCTGTGAGATCACCATCTTATCACCTTACATATTTTGATCCCTTGCCAGTGTAAAGATATAATTGTGTGCAGCTTTAAATGTAGCTTGAAGTTACATTAGAGTGTGTGTCTCTGTGTTTAAACATGATTCCTGAGAACATCTTTTTTTGTGGAATCTCAGTGTCTACATCTCCGACTGTGCAAATATGTCAAGGTACACACACACACACACACACACACACACACACACACACACACACACACACACACACACACACACACACACACACACACACACACACACACACACACACACACACACACACACACACACACACACAAAACACATGGTCCAAAACAGCACAACCATCAAAGCGCATATCTGCAACATTTAGATTTCAATACAGGATGGCTTTTTTGGCAATGTGTGGGGTGAGTGGTATGCGGTTGAATTAATGTTTTACTCAACGTTGACGACAACTATGCTTGTTACTGTGAGTGCAACAAAACCCTCAAGAGTAAAAAAAAAAACAATAAATACTTTATCAAACCACCTGTTCAACAAGCATAAAACAATATTTTCAACTGCTTGGCCCACAGTGTCCTATCCACCACGATGTTTTACACAACCACAGTGTGCTGGTCTGTATGTAGCCTGTTTATATGAGTTTTGCCACGTATCTTAAAATTTGGCAACTTCTTGTAAACTTAGTTTCTGGCTGAGACAAAGCAGCCCCTCTACCAGCAGTACCTGGACCGAAAGCAGCTGTGCACACACCCCTTGTATCTGGTTGTGGTGACAGATGGGTTATAATTGTGTGTCATTTGTGGATTATGTGTTGACTGTGTATCATAGACGATTTGGCAACTTGGGTAACGTCAGACACTCATACAAAACTTATGGATCTGTGTTTATGACTATTATTCATAATAAAGGTTAAGGGGTATGCAAATTACAAGAGGTTCCTGGGAAAAACACCAAAGCAGTAGAACAGCGGGACAGGTGGTGAAAATATGGGAGAAACCCAGGAAAAACGAGAGTACTGCAGGTCTGATCGAGGAGACAAATTGGACTCCATGTGTGTTTGTGAGTGGGGGGGCAGTATTTCACAGTTCAAGTATCCATGTGGTGTTGTGTGGAGGGTAAAATGTGCTCATGTGTTTGTGTTGATGTATGAGTTGTGTGTGTGTGTGTGTGTGTATGTGAGAGTGTGTGAGAGTGTGAGAGAGAGACAGGTGAATGTGTGTGAATAATAACAATGTGTTTTTCTCCTGAGGGGATCCACCAAGCCTGGAGAAATAAAATATTAATGATCAATCACTGCTTTGGGACCACAGACTCACATACAGACACGCACAGACAGAGACACACACACACACACACACACACACACACACACACACACACACACACACACACACACACACACACACACACACACACACACACACACACACACACACACACACACACACACACACACACACACACACACACACAGTCTTACCTCTGTCACTTTTGGGGTATTTACATAGACTTACATTCATTTCCCGGAGCCTTTCCCCAACACATAACTACTTACCCAAAAATCAGCATTTTATCAATTAGGGACACAGCTTTTGTCCACATTTGCACAAACTGTCCGCTATCAACTGGTGTTAGGTTTTTTGTGTCCCCTAAAGTGGCTTAAGTTATATCCATACAGACACACACACTTTTGGAGACATTACATAGACTTATATTAACACTGACCCTAAAATAACTTATTGGGGACACTTCTTTTGTCCCCAGTTGTACAAGCCGTCCCCAGTTAACTGGTCTTAGGTCTGGTTTGTTTGTCCCTGAAAGTGACTGAAGACAGACAGACAGACACACACAGAGAGTTTAATTAGTTTCAAAAGCAGGCACGTGCATATGATTTGAGCACACAGAACAGTATCTGTGGGTGTAAAAGTGTCCTCATGAGAAAGTATTTCTGCCCTGCATGCACAAACACCGTCCCACTAGCGCAGAGCTGTGACGAGCTCGACCCTCCCCACACATTCACTACTGCTCAACACTCACTTGCTGGTCTAATTGAATTTTGAGAGACCGGAGGTGAGGATGGAATAGACAGTCTGCTTTTTTGATAGGTCATTTATAAGACTGACAGTGACAAGCAATGAAACTCCCACAGACCATCTTATCTCCTTCTTCTCAGATTAGATGAGGCTATTAAAAACAGTGGCATGGTATGTCAAAATAAAGAACATTTTGATGTTGATCATCAAAAAGCAAAAGGAACTTACCTCAGGTCAGATCACCACCCGCTCAAGCAGCCAAAAGATGAGTGCTGAACTCAGCACTTTCAAGACCACACTTGGTGGACAGCTCCTCACAGTGGAAGATCTCTCACAGGCAGAAAGGTCAGTCATCACCTATGTTCAGAGGCAATCATTCCCAGTTGAAATGGCAGCACTCAAAACCGCACCGAGTGAAAAGGAGCATTAAGATCTGTAGGCTTGACCCTGTACTAGACAAAGGCATCATAAGAGTAAGTGGACACCTACATAGATCTGTAATGCCAGATGAGACTAAACACCCTTGTATCCTGCCTAAAGATGCTCACGTTTCAGATCTCATACTACGACACATCCACGAATGCTCTGGACACAGTGGGAGAAACTACATGCTGTCTGAGCTCCGTAAGAAGTACTGGGTTGTAAAAGGACACTCAGTAGCAAGAAGAATAATTTAAAGGTGTGTTGTGTGTCGGCGTGTGAGAGGCAGAACAGGGGGGAAGAAAATGGCAGATTTGCCACAGGAAAGAGTCCTACCTGACATCCCTCCTTTCACCAATGTTGGATCGGACTATTTTGGCCCACTTGAAGTGAGACGAGGAAGAAGTACTGTATGGTTAAACGGTATGGAGTCCTGTTTACCTGCATAAGTAGCAGAGCTGTACACCTGGAGGTGGCTTATTTGTTGGATACGGATTCATGTATTCATGCTCTGAGATGGTTTATTTGCAGGAAAGGTCAGGTTAAGCACATCAGATCAGACAATGGTACAAACCTGATGGTTGCCCAAGCCGAGCTCAAGAAGGCCCTGAACTCACTAAACAAGGGGAAGATCCAACAAGCTTTGCTTTCTGATGGAATCCAGTGGAGCTTCAATCCACCAGCAGCCTCACACTACGGCGGAGTCAAGGAAAGACTCATAAGATCTGTCTATCAGGTGCTGACCTCTACTCTCCATCAGCGAATCCTCGACGATGAAGGCCTACAAACGATCTTCTGGGAGGTGGAATCTATCCTTAATAACCGTCCCCTCTCCACTGTGTCCTCTGAGCCACATGACCTGGAGCCGCTGACCCCAAATCACATCCTTTTGTTAAAAACACAACCTATCCTACCAACTGGAACCTTTCAGAGAACCAAGCTTTATGCCAGACGCCATTGGAGACAAGTCCAGTATATGGCTGATCTCTTCTGGCACAGTGGACACAGGAATACCTTCTGCTGCTCCAAGAGAGACAAAAATGGAGTGAAGTGCGAAAAAACTTTAATGTTGGAGACATTGTCCTGGTGGTTGATCCCATTGCCCCCCGGGGGTCGTGGCCGTTGGGAAAGGTACTGGAGACCAAACCGGATGTAGGAGGTCTGATACGCTCAATAAAACTCAAGACCAAAACTTCAGTCATCGAGAGGCCTATAACCAAGCTGTGCCATCTCCTAGAGACTGAAGCAGAGGAGTAACAGGTCCTCCTCCAGAAGAACAAAAGACATCTATAAGGGGGTGTAATGTATATAATTCTTTTTTCTTTTTTTTTCAAAATTCTTAATTATTATTAAGTTAATTGTTGGTAATGGTACGGCTCCCTTTTTTGCAGTTAAATTTGAATAATTGATTCTGATAAGAACAATTAGGGGCCGGTGTGTAGGAGCCGCATTAAGGGTTATTTAATTAATTTGCAGGATATGTTGATTATTTAGGATGAATTATTGATTAAAAACAATGAATTTTTATTTGTGGCCCTCCTCCCTCCTCAGGTGTTGAGGGCTGGGTTTAACCTTTAAGTTTTGAAGTTTGAATGGAGACGCGGGATTGGCAGCAGGAAGCAGCGATACTGTCATTGACCGCAGCATCATCGGATCAATGGACTCAAAATAAGCATCATATTCTGCTTTAATTCTTTGTTTTACATGTTTTGGCATTGTGGAACAATGCTGTGAATTTCTAGTCACACGATTGGTGAAATCACTCTTTTCTGTGTTTTCACAAATCTGAAACTGTATTTAATGACTCTCTGAAGTGTCATTGGTAATCTAATCCAATATAGTCATCTAAGTGTTTTTTTTAAGATTTATTTTTGGGCATTTTTTGCCTTTATTTTTTCAAAGTACCATGGCATAGAGGCTGACAGGAAACAGGCAGAGAGAGGGGAATGATTTGCAGCAAAGGTCCCTTGCCAGAGTCAAACTAGGGATACTGAGATTATGTGTTATGCGCGGTAACCATTCGGCCCAGTGTAAGAACAAGGTAGGCAACCCATATCAGACAACAATTAATGTGCACAACAGACCATTTAATATACTGATCGCAAACTGAAACAATGCCTTTTAAAGAGACTGTTCGTTTTTTGTTTGTTTAAAAAAATATTTTATCACGTTTCTAATTTCCAAATGATTGTATTAGATGAGAGCTCTTCATTGGCCATGTCTTTTTGTAACAACTTGGCCTTGGCTTACAAAGACCATGACAAGAGATGAAATCAAGCTATTTCTATCAAAAATTGAGCAAAGCCAAATTACAACAAAGTCACAAAAGAGCACGGTGTGTGCACATCAGGGATATCTATAGTGTAGTGCCTGCATGTGGGTAAAAGTGATGAGAGAATGTTGTAGAATGCAATAATGAAAAGAAGAAAAACAAAGAGGATTGATGCCACAGAATAACCAACAGGGTGTCTGTGTGTCTGTCTGAGTGAGGAGCAGACTGAAGTGGCCTGAGCTTTAAAGGCTGGGAACAGAGAGCCCAGGTGTTCCCAGCAGGCACTGAGGCCCCACCTGCAAGACTAAACAAACAAACAAAGTGACAGCAGGGGCCATCATTTTTTCGTGATACCATGAGGGATTGTGGTGCAGTTTCTCAGAGGAGCTTTTTATAATATGTTGTCCTTTTGAAAGCGATTTATCATGTGTACAAACATATCAAATGTCAGTTTTGAACTGTCCCATCTCGGGCTTTAAATCAGTGTTGAGTTTGAGTGTGTTTCTATATTTAACCAATAAAAGGGCACAGTACATCATTTTTTTTCTTTTGTCATATTTATTGTCCATTTTCATTCAGACACATCCGTTATGTTGTTTCTTCGTTTCTACAAACAAATGAAATGTTCTTACCGGTTGAAGAGGAGCAGACACATTCAATTAGACAGACATAAAAATGAACTCAAAGTTACCAAATTTCAGCGTTCAAAAAATCATGTGGCTACAAAACCAAAGGAGTGACTGTCACTTCCATCTCCTCACATACTGTATATATATACCAGCTGATACTGTCTGACCTGCAATTAGTGAGCACCCCGACCAGCTGGCTGAGTCTGATGCTCCCTCTGACAATCAGCTGATTGTCAAAGTGCCTGACAGATGGGGAGTGTCCACCCTACACATCACCACATCATTTAACTAAAATACAATGACTGGGAATCCCCTGATTTGTTTATTCTTCTAACATAATTCATCAAATGATCAATTTTTAATTTTAATTTTTAATTTTGGCTCCAATAACCAAGAAGACCATCTTTCCTGAACCTTCTTCTGGTTTAAAGTTGCCTAATATTACACATAAAAGTATGAATTGTGTTTAGCTGGTGGAAAAACACACATTAATCACAATGTATGCTATGTAAGCGTATCTAAAAAATGTAAATTATGAACAGAATTGCAGAGGAAAGAAAAATACAGTACTAGTGCTATTTTTCATCCTGTGAAATAACTTTTTCTGTCGTTTTGGCCACTTGGTGAATTTGAGTCCAACATTCACTCTCCTTTTAATTTCGTCAACTCCTGAGGGAAATATCTGGCTATGTTCATCAGACAGTCTGCCATGGTCTCTTATTACTTGTTTTGGACTGCCTGCTGGGCAGCTAGTATACAGTTGGGTTTTTAGAGCTTTTTCCATGTGAAACAACTGCCTGCTGGGGCTGAAGATGATGATGATGATGATGATGATGATGATGATGAGAGTAATGGGGATAAACAGGAACAGTAAAACAGTGAGTTAAAAGATGCTAACAAAGTTACGTAGAACTTAGAGGAACTGCATCATATGTTGTTTTGTATGAGTGCACCCTTCGACATACACACAGTCATTTGGTCCATTGTTAAAATAAAGTAAATATTGATTAGAGCAGCTTTAAATGATTATATCTATTAAAGTGTCATCACTCTAAACAATAGCCTATGTATGTTACATGATTCCCAACAAAATGGGATGGAAAAATGGAAATTCTCCTCGAAAGCTGAGCAAACTCCATCCACTGAGGAAGACTGTGAGATAGTGTTGAGAGCTCTGACAAAATGTAGCAAGGGTCAAGTTCATTTCATATTCATGGCCCAAAATCACCAAAGACAAATTTGCCATGATCCGAAAGAATTATTGAGGAAAACAAATCTCAGGAAGAGCAACAGGACAGAATACAGAGTAGAGTGAAATAACATAACAAAAGTAAAAGTAAACCATAAGTTAAGATTTAATTTGTCATAATTGAGATCATTCTCCATATGGTTAAGTTTATTTTAACTTTTATCATTAAAAAGGATATTCATCATATGGTATTAGTCAAATACACTTACTCTATGCCTCTTATATAAATTATGTTAAACATAATGTTCCATATTGAATTCATGTTTAATCATCCTAAATGAGCACACTTTAGGTTTACTGTAGATGGCATCAGCCCACGGTTCTGTTTCTACACTTTTCTACCATTTAGAAAATCAAACATACCTGTACAGAAGGTAACAGATGACTTCTTTAAAATATATTTCCTATAAACTCCTCCCACATTAATCAGTGTATCTGCCTTCTCCTTTCCTCCCTCCATCAGAACAGAGAGCAAAACCATCCATCTTTTTTTTCCAGCACTAATGCTTCATCCTTCCTATCATCACTGTCATTGACAACATTATTACTATCATCAACATCATTATCACCATAATAATGCATTCCTAATATTCCCACAAGGCCCTTAGGCAAGCCCACACCGGCACACACACACACCGACACACACACACAAACACACACACACACACACCTGGATCCCTAAAGTTAATTCCCATGGAGCTGTCAGACTATCCCTGGCCAAAGACCAGAGGAATCCATGAGTGAGTGGTGATATGTATGTGTGTGTGTGTCTGTGTGTGGACCATTAGAGACCCATGGGAAAGATGTCAGTCTGTGACAGGGGAATGGTCCATTCCCCAAAGGGGACAGCAGGGAAGGGGTAATAATCGTGGTGATAGGTGAGCTCCTCTGTCTCTTTTTTCAGTGTGTGAGTGAAAATATGTGTGTGCCCACATGTATGTGTGTGTGTGTGGGTCTAAATGTTGTCTAAATGTGAGACACTTCTTGATCCCTCTGACACATTCTTAGGGGCAATGGACAGTTTTTTTTTGTTAAAATGAAAATAAATAAAAATAAAGTAAAACATGCTCTATTGTCTTTTGGCCTGCTGTTGGTGTGATTGGCAGAAATCCTCAAGGGCAGACAAAACAGTCACACCTGTTTAGGCTGTGTGAGTGTGTGTGTTAGTGGATGTTAGTGTGTGTGTGCTGTGATGGACATATTTCCTCAAGGCATTATTGACAGGTATAGTCATAATGATGTGAATTTAACCAAAAGAAAAAACATGTTTGGACCTCCATGTCAACTTAATTTTGGTCAAAATCACTAATGGTCCTATCAAGCCAACTTTTTCATCTTGTTTTATGGTTATGTATGAAAATAACTTTCACACACACAATACTCATTAAAATAATTGGATCGTATCAGGAAATATGTGTATGGAGGCATGCTGTATTTAAGGGGAAAAAAAACCTTATCTTATCTTGTAATTCTGACTTAGCATCTTGCATGAGAAAATCAATTTTAATTAAATATGAAAATATGTTACCATCATTATAAGATCTATGGATTATGGATCTCATACTTAAGAGATAAATATAATTAAGATATTAAATCTAATAATTGCATGTAATTGATCTCAAAATAACAACATACAGATATAATAACTAAAATATAACATCTTATAATGACAGGACACAGATCAGGTTCAGTTGGAGATACTGATCGAGTGTTATGATAATGTAACCCTAGTTCAGTGTGCAATTTCCTGCACGAATTTGCACATGTTCACACACATATTTGCTCACAAGCAAGCGGGCGAAGGCAGGTCTATCCATAAAACTCTCACTGTAGAACCTCCTTTCCCCCGCACCAGTGTTGGGATCCTAACCATTTTGCCTTTGCGTTGCCAATGGTGGAATCCACTCCAGAGACAGACACACGCTTAAGGCAAAGCAAGGCAAGGCAGCTTTATTTATATAGCGTATTTCATACCCAGGGCAACTCAATGTGCTTTACATAAAACAAACATTTAACAGTAAGAAATGGAAACAAAAAACATAAAAACATGCAATTTGAAAAATAAAAATAAAATTCCTCCCCCCCCCCCCCCCACACACACACACACTAATTATACAAATAAAAACAAAGTACAGAAACATAGAAAGAGAGAAAAATCAAATAAAAACTAGAAAAGAGCATTAAATATAAGTTTGCAGCATACAATAATGATTTGCTTTAAAATCATTAAAAGGACATACAGTGCAAATGAAGGATTCAAATTTAAAGTGCTTTAAAAGAGCCCAATCATAAGCACCTGGACAGTTGGGGCTGATTTCAGTTCTGCTGGTAGCTTGTTCCAGTTGTGTGAAGCATAACAGCTAAAAGCTGCTTCACCATGTTTAGTTTGAACTCTAGGCTCCACTATCTGACCTGAGTCAGTAGATCTCAGAGCTCTACTGGGTTTATATTCTACTAACATGTCATTCATGTATTCTGGACCTAAACCATTCAGTGATTTGTAGACCAGTAGCAGAACTTTAAAATCTATTGTATAGCTGACTGGGAGCCAGTGTAAAGACTTTAGAACTGGAGTAATGTGGTCTGATCTCTTTGTTCTGGTTAAAACTTGAGCTGCAGCGTTCTGAATGAGCTGCAGCTGTTTAATGCTTTTTAGTGGGAGTCCAGTCAGAAGACCGTAACAGTAGTCGAGTCTACTGGAGATGAAAGCATGAATCAACTTCTCCTGGTCTGTTTGAGACATAAAACCCTTCACTCTGGATATGTTCTTAAGCTGATAGAAGGCTGTTTTGGTGGTTGATTTGATGTGACTGCTGAAGCTCAGATCTGAGTCTATCAGCACGCCAAGGTTTCGGACTTGGTCGCTAGTTTTTAGAGAGAGTGACTCGAGATGTTTACTGACCGCAATCCTCTTCTCTTTATTGCCAAAAACAATGACTTAAGTTTTGTCCTGATTTAATTGAAGGAAATTTTGGTTCATCCAATTTGTTACTTGCTTTAAACAGTGACACAATGACTGTATTGGACTGTAGTCATCTGGGGACAGTGCTAGGTATATCTGCGTGTCATCTGCATAACTGTGATAGTCTACATTAGAGTTCTACAGAATTTGACCCAAAGGCAGCATATATAGACTGAACAGAAGGGGTCCAAGAACTGACCCCTGAGGAACTCCACATGTCATAGCCACTCGATCGGATTCATAACTTCCAATGGTCACAAAATAACTACGCTCCTCTAAGGAGGACCTGAACCATTCTAGGATCGTTCCGCTGAGTCCTGCCCAAGTTTCCAACCTGTTCAACAGTATACTGTGATCCACAGTGTCAAATGCAGCACTGAGATCCAACAGGACCAGAACTGACACCTTGCCTGAGTCAGTGTTTAACCTTATGTCATTTAACACTCTAATAATTTCTGTTTGGTGGGGTTTTGACAGATTGTGAAAACGAATTTCCCCATGGGACAATAAAGTCTATCTATCTATCTATCTATCTATCTATCTATCTATCTATCTATCTATCTATCTATCTATCTATCTATCTATCTATCTATCTATCTATCTATCTATCTATCTATCTATCTATCTATCTATCTATCTATCTATAAGAGCTGTTTCTCTACTGTGGTGAGATCGCAAGCTTGATTGAAATTTATCAAAAATTCCACTTGTGTTCAAGAAATTCCTGAGTTGATTATAAACCATTTACTCAACGATCTTGGCTATAAAAGGAAGATTTGAGATAGGTCTGTAGTTGGTTAATATGGAAGCATCCAGCTTCTCTTTTTTAAGAGTGGCTTAATGGCAGCTACTTTTAGGGGTTTAGGAAACGTGCCTGATTGAAGTGAGCTATTTATTATTTGTTGCAAATCTGTTTGGACAGAGTTCACAATAGTTTAAAAAAAGTCTGATGGCATTGTGTCAAGACAGCATGTTGATGGTTTTAGATGCTGAACTGTTTCCTCTGTGGTTTTTTGGTCATTTTTCTTTTGGCATCATTTTATTGTTTTGTTGATTTGTGTTGATATTTAACCTTATGGACTGGATTCTTTCACTGAAAAAACAAATTCATTGCATTTTTCTGTGGAAAGAAGTTCTGGAGTTATCTGTTTAGGGGGGTTGTAAGCTTATCATGTGATTATCATAGCAAACAGAGTGCAAGTGTTGTTGATGTTCTTATTAATAATTTCAGAAAAGTGTCGCTGTCTAGCCTTGAGTAACTCATAGTTAAAATTACAAAGACTTTGTTTGTAGAGGTCATGGTGAATTTGAACGCTTACACTCAGCTTTCCTGCATTCTGTTTTCAAAGCCTTTACCATCATAGTGTTCCTCCATGGTATTCTGTCTGCTCAAGGTTGTCTTAGTTTTAATAGGTGCAACAGCATCCATGACATTTGAGATTTTCCAGTTAAATTTATCCAGGAGTTCATCAACTGTCTCTGCAAACAGTTGGTGACATAAACATAGCCTCCATAAACTTGGCACCTGTATTCTCATTTATGTACCTTCTCCTAACAGACACAGAGGTTAACTGAACATTTGGAATGATCTGTAAGTCAAAGAATACACAGAAATGATCAGAAAGAGCCAAGTCCTTAACATCAACAGAAGAAATGTCAACACCTTTAGAGATAACCAGATCCAGAGTGTGGCCTCGAGTGTGTGTGGGCCCTTTCACATGTTGCAAGAGGCCAAAAGTGTCAAGTAGAGCAGAGAATTCTTTGGCATTACTGTCCATGTTATTGTCTACGTGAATGTCCCCTGTTATGATAAAAAAGTTGTAGTCAGTGCAGATAAGTGAGTATCTTGGAGGTCTATTCAAAATAACTAAAATCACCTAATGTAATTTCCTTGCATTGAAATACAGATTTAAAGATGGCAGCAACTCCCCCGCCATTCCTACCAGTTCAACACTGACATTTGTTGGTGCTGCCTCATTGAAAATAGCACCACAGCTACATTCAGTCAGCCATGTTTCACTAAGAAGTAAAACATCTAGATCATAGGTCATAATGACATCACTAACTAACAGTGATTTGTTGACTAGTGATCTGATATTGAGTAGAGCTAACCTTGTGGAGATAACAGGAGACACTGGTATATTTCGAGGTTGACATGCTATACTCAATAAATGGGCAGATTTAATTGAACACTTTTTTTCAATGCTGCTATGTTAGGCAAGATGTGTTTTCTGACTGACTGCTCATGCTGAACATAGCATTCTTAGTGCTATGGTTACCCTGGTCATCACTGCACACAGATATGGTTACACCTTGTTGTCTGACTCCAACATGGAAGAGGTGGCAGTGATACCGACTCCGTGATCCATTGAGTGAAACAGACGGAACTGGATTCACCGCAGTATTTCCACGTTTATTCTAACTGCTTGACCCGTCATGGGAGAAGCGGTGAGGATACTGGCAGCATGTGTGTGTATTTCATAAAGCCTCCATAATCTACTGAGTGAAACGGGCTGAGACAAATTTAGTACAGCATCATGGAGGGCCAGACGGGTGGAAAGGGTGATATATCCCCCAGTGTTTCCCTATCCTGAGCTAGTGGCGACATTGGCTTCCTGCAGAGTGAGTAATCAGGAGGGGAGCAGGGTCCTCCTCCAGGGGGGGGGGGGACGCTAGGGCAAGCTGCCACCATGTGGCCCTGCACTCTCAGGAAGTCCACCAGTCCCGCAACTTGACCATGAACATGTCTCCTGTGGGGAAGTCACAGGGTTCTGGCTGTCCGACAGCTCTCTGCGTGGTTCCATCCAAGACACCCAAAGCAGTAAACATTTGGGTTGGTGGCAGTGATAAGGGCTAGCCTGGCTAACACCAGACCGCGTCTCAATCTCATGTGAGATTGAGGTAGGGTCTGGCGAGGAGCTGTTCATTTCCTCGTATTTTCAACGAATGACGATCAAATGCTTCTGTACGCTACTGGACAAACTTACAGCCAATCATATCAACGATAGACGATAACCTATTCAGAGCCTGTAGGGAGCAGTGCGAACACATCCTTTTTATGAAGGAAAAATCATGTAGCGCAAGTTTTTGTTCTATTTTCAAAGTGAACTTGCCTTCCAATTTATTTAGCACACAATCTATTGCTGCTTCGAACGGTTGCCACAAATTCGTGGCCGCCATGCTGGATGTAAACAGAGTCACTCTACGGTCGTCATTGCCTTGAGCCCGCCTCCCCGTTCTATGATTGGTTCCCTATCTCAGGCGAAGATTTTGTCTTGGTGGCCATGCTAACTTTCTGAGCGAAGTAGAATCTCGCTGAACTGAGAGCATGGGTATACCCAGGCTAGATAAGGGCGGGACACGACAGAAATTGACCAGCCTTATATACTGTTTAAAACACATCTATTTGCTAGGCATGTCCTGATTGGCTGGCTATGCACCTGCAAATTTCAGTGGGCAACGATGTGCGTGGGACTCTAAAGCGCTATTACCCATTGAGTCCAGTAGAGGGCAGAATATGTGTGATATAGAACTCACAGTTACCAGATACTAATCTCTATCTAAATGATACAAGTTCTCATAATTACAAGATACAGATCTTAATATGAGATACAAATATTACAAATAAAATATATAATTCTCATAATTAAAAGATACATAACTTAAAATTAAAAGAGAAGATGTCATCATTACTAGGTAAAATATCTTCATTCCAAAGAGTGAATCTCTCAATTTCAAGATCAAAAATTAAACATTTTGTATTTAATTACAAAATGATTAAGAGATAGATTAACTAGAAGGTAGATATTTTGCAATTATAAATTATTAAAATATATGGCAGTCTTTATATCTCTATACATTTACAGCTGATGATACAAACATTTCTACAGCCGCTATACAGTAACTATAACTTACTACTGTACTGCTACTTCTACAAGTACTTCTGTTACTACTTATCTCACTATAATAATAGTATTACTACTGCTGCTATTAGTGTGACAGCACTACTGCTGATTCATATATTTGTGGTCATATTACCATGAAGTTTGCTGATATTTTCATCATGAATATTTTTGGTATTGTCATGTGTCTCTGCTTCCATCCAGCCACATGTATATTTGTACTTAATTTAGACTTAATGTCACCCTAAAGTCAAACTTTACGAAACAGTTATTTCAGGTGCAATGAACATTGCAGCCTTTTAGCCTTAATTAGAGCTTACTGTAAGCTAAAAATGCCACATGCTGCTTGCTATAGTGACACATCGCAGAAATAACAAAGGCAGGATGTTCATCATCTTTTGTCACATCATTTTACGGGCCACTGCTGAGTAAACTGGGTTTTACTCATAGAGACAGAGTGAGTTAACTGTGAGACACCTAATCGAGGTCCCACAAGGTACACACACACACACACACACACACACACAAACACACACACACACACACACACACACACACACACACACACACACACACACACACACACACACACACAAACACTAGCTAATACATCAACACAAACACATGAGCACATTTACCCTCCACACAACACCACATGGATACTTGAACTGTTTTCCTAGTGTCTGTATCTAATCCATGTTTCAGACAGGTTGTGTTTTCAGAGGATGAGGCAGTCTGCTGGCTGTCCTGTGGGATATTGATACTGTCCCAGTTGCATACTGCGCTTCCACCTCTCTCTCTCTGTTGCTCTATCCACACACTCCACAAAAAGCAGAGGGAGAGGAAGATAAAGGGGAGGACAGAGTGACAAAGAAGGGATCAAAATGACGAGAGACAGAGGTAGAAATAAAGGGAGAGAGAGAGAAAGATGGCAACAGGAAGGTTTCTTTCGTGCCTGTTTTTGTTTCTAAGTTTGTGCTTTTGGCTTTGAGATAAGTTGAATGCCATGCTTTGTGATGAAGCAGTTTTCTGTCTGTTTTAATCTGCATTAAAACAGACTGTTGGTAAGTTTTCTGTGTTTTAGCCTAGAGGTACCTGTGGGCTGTTGCACAAAAGCAGAATTTAGAAATCCAGAACATCCAAAAAAGTGCGGCTTGTCATATAGTCTAATTATCCACCATGGTGGAAAATTGTCTTTGAAACACCAATAACAGACATACAGCAAACAGAAATTACATAAGGTCCATAGAGTCCATGAAATCATACAAAAAATACATAAATAAATAAAAATATATAAGTTTGGCCTTAGTGTCATGTATACTTGTGTGTGTGAGAGTGTGTGTGTAAGTAAATGGTGCGTATATAACTCTTTTCTAGTTGTTATCACCACTCAAAGCTCTTTTACACTACATGTCACATTCACCCATTCACACACATTCATACACTAATGACAGGAGCTACCACACAGGGTGCTAACCTGCTCATCAGGAGGGAGACTTACATTCACACACCATTGTTGTGTCGGGGGTGATTTGGGGTTAAGTATCTTACCCAATGACACATCAACATGTTTGCTGGAGGAGTCGGGAATCGAAACTGCCAATCTTCCGACTGGAAGACAACCACTCTACCTCCTGAACCACAGCCACCCTTATAGTATTGGAAGTAGAGACATTTCTGCACAACAGAGGCTACAGCATGTTGCTGTATTTCTTTTTTTTCTGGCAAAATAAAACTATTTTTTATGCTTTTGATGAATAAAAGTCAAATAAATAATAAAATGTGCAAGAAAATAATAATTATCTCATCACAACAGTTATTTCATTTTGTGGCTTTCACTGGTGGCATGAACATCATTTTATGACTGGTGGAATCTCTCTTTCATTAGAAATAATAGGATTAACACAGGATTTGTTCCTAAGACATACTGTAAGTAGAAATTCAGCAGCGTTGATGTGTTGATCCATTTGTATGTTACGGGTACTGTCCAAGGTGCTGAATACATTCACATGCCCAAATCTATATAAGATAAAAAATGTAAATGATGCTTCCATGACTTATTATAAAGTTCCACATATATCCTGCAGTCTTATCATTCTAAAAAAAAAAAAGGAAGAAAACAATTATTTTCTGCAGTAGCGAGCCAGTTAGGTCAAATCGATTTATTTATGAAGCAAAGTGTTCCAGATGCTGCAGAAGTGTAAAAGCTTTATTATATAAAATATTGTGTTAAAACTATAACGTTTCTGACTCCACTCTGACTGTTTCAGTGCTGTATTTGAAGACTATGAAGTAAAAGGCTGGCAGAGCTGTAAACAGTGAGGCACAGCAGTGTTCCAGATGGAGCCAGTGTGCAGCCATCACTCCAGGCAGAAATTGTCAAGCAGATGTACCGAGGATTAGAAAGTGGACAACTGCCTCGTGTTGGACAGTCGCTCCCCAAAATACTTTGGAGGTAAGAAACTCCCATAAGCATTGTTTAAACTTTATTCTGGTTCTACTGATTTCAGCATAATAATCTGTCAGAATATGACACATGTAGATATCAACAGTCTAACATTTTTCTGTTAACACACTTTTAGAATGGACTATGTCAAACAAAATATGCAATACACAAATTGTAAATATGATTTTTTTATACAGTAGACACTAACATATACTATTGTAATAATTAACCCTGGCTGGCACCTGGCAGAAATGATGGAATCTTTTTATGATGTAGCAGTGAAGACTGATGGCTCTAATGGTTATACAATAAACCCCACAGTTCATTTTCACTTTACATAAAATACATTTACATCATTATTGCTATGTTATATTTTCATGTCTTAGGTAAAATAGGACATGATATTGTGTGATAATAGCTGAGTGGTGTAAAAGCTACAAAATACACTCTCTCTGCTCTCTGAAACATGAATCAAGGTTTAATCACATTTATTGATTAGTCAGATCGACTATTGATGCTTTTTTAAACACATCTGTGTTTCAAAATGTGGTAAAGACACTTTTTATGATGGGATTCTTAGACTGGGTCAACATTGACCCTGAACATACTGCAAGGGTGTAGAATATGAACAGTATGTAAGGGTTAAAAATGTTCCATACTATTCCTGCAGGTTTTATTCCATGCTTGTTGCATTGCTGTTTATATTCCTCTTTTTATTTTTGGAGTTTACTACAGTAAGTAGTCCCAAAATGCTGAATAATGTAAGAAAAAACAGAGATTAGATTTTCCCACAAGGAAACAAACAAACAAAAAATCCACTGGAACCTTAGAGTCATGATCTATTCTTTTCAATACAGCGACAATGTTTACTTGTCTTCTCATGGCTTCTTTCTTCTCAACAGAGTGCATCTGCATCCTGTTCCAGTATTCATTTTTTTATACAATTCCTCCAAATGAAATGTTGTTTGTAACTGACCTCCAGAATGATTCATAGAGGCATTTTCTGATCAGAGACCTATCAGAAGGTCCAAAGCATTTGTCTGTTAAAATCTGCTTTATCATCTAAGAACACTGGTGAGGTGTGTGCACGTGTGCGTGTGTGTGTACAAGCACATAAGTATGTGTGTGTGCATACAAATGGACATCTTAGTGTTTATAGTATTAACAGCTCTTCAATCACTGCAAATTCTTGCAGATTATTTGTGTTTGTGTTTGTGTGTGTGTGTGTGTGTGTGTGTGTGTGTGTGTGTGTGTGTGTGTGTGTGTGTGTGTGTGTGTGTGTGTGTGTGACAGAGAAAGAGACAGAGAGAAGGTGTGTCTCTGTGAGTGGTGCATGTGACAAGTGATAATGATTTGTGAAAGCAGGATATGCTTCTGATATCATTTCTGGTGACATCCACACACTTCACACTGTATAATAAAGACACACTGTGTGGACTCTCCTATGTGATATTTACTATAAACAAACTACGGTCACTGCTTATGTAAATGTAAAACACATCACTCTCTGATGACTGAATTCAATGAGTTACATCATCAATAATTTATACAACCTGAATTGATTGACATTTTTAAGTCAACATTGTTTTACATTTCCCTTTTCTTTTTCTTTTTTTACTGTATAGATGCTGCTCAGCCCCTTGGACTTCTTGCAGGTGCATTTTCATACTTGGACAATATTAAATTAAATAGCACATGAAGATGAAACAATTGCGGGGCAAAGAAAGCAGAGATGAGGCGACGCAGCGCGGCGGGAAACGAGGGGGCCTTCTGAAAGAAGAAAAGTATACAGACTGTGGTGGAAAAAAAAAAAAACGGGCAAAGTTTCAAGCTATGGCTGATGACTGAATGTGAAACAATTATGGCAGAGATTTGGGCTGTGAGTGGTGGAGAGAGGCGATCCTATTAGGGCTTTCAGGAGAAACGTGACATTTCATCGACAGTGACAGTGACACCAGATGTCATTTTAATTGACACTATGCCATGGGAGAGGAGAGAATGAGAGAGAGAAAAAGAGAATAAGAGAGAGTGAGGGAGAGCAAAACAGAGGAAGAAAGAGAGAGGGAGCCAGAGAAAGAGTCCTTCTCCCCTCGGGGCAATCTTAATTGGTAAAGTTAGGAAGCTATGAAATATTAAATGTATAAAAGTAGAATATATTCACTCTATGCTGGAAGCACTTTCACTCAACAGGAGTTTTGGCACTGTAGAGCACCTACATAAGCAATGTTGGTAAATACTCTCTTTTTGTCATGTAAAATAGTGTGTGGTTCTAGCGCCGCCATAGTAGCCACTACATTACCCGAACTGCCGCGCACAGAGCCATTTCCGGGTTACGTAAACCCGACCAATTAAATATTAAAATCAAATTCAGTCCTGATGCCCGTTTTTCCATTTCATATTTTTGATCTGAGCCTAAAATTGAAATATGAAGAACCAGGCATTTTTTCGTTTTTGGTGTTATAACAAAAAACAAAATAACCACTCAATTTTTCATTATTGGATTTTTGATTGCCAATTAAAAATGGAAAGAACGAATGATACACGGATTCAAGGTCCCTGTATGTTTTTGGTCATTGGATTTTCCGTTCAGAAAAGGATATTCAAAAACAAAAAATGAGTGGTTATTTGATTTTCATTTTAAAATTCAAAAATTAAAATTGAAATTCAAGATATTTTTCTTTATCAGGGTCAAGAAAGGATAAATAAAACTTTAAAAACCGGTTGATTTTCATTTCCTGTTTCTAAAAACAAAAGACAAAATCGTTGGAAGACAGAAACAAAAAAAGCGCCCGTTTTTTCATATTGTTGTGTGACCGGAAGTTGACGTTTTCAAAGTAAGAGCGCATAAGTCCATTTTATTTGGTGTGTGCCAGAATTTCGAGATTATCAAATACATGTTCTTACATTCTCTAATCTTGTCTCATCTACTACAGTTAATTGCTAATGGAGACCCTTGTGTAACAGGCAATAGTATGATGTAAAAACAGACATTTTTAAAAGCATTAAAGTTGAGTAAAAAGAAATCACCGTCACCTAGTACACTTCAAACCATTTAATGGGGACACACATACAGAGACTGACAGGTTTTTTTCTCATTTTGTATTTTAGAGTTCATAGAGGAGCTAGTCTTCATTGGCTGCAAGACATGTGTGGAACAGTGGCAGGAGACCTCTGACTACTGTGCAAAATGTAGGGGGGACTCCACACACAGCAATGTATTTGAGGATAATGGTCTGGCTGAGACATTTTCTGTTCTGAAATCCCTTTTTGAAGAGGAATAACATTTTGCACTTTTATACTATATAGTTGTTGTTCAGAGTTGACTTAGCATAAAGAAGGAAGTTGAAAATTTGACCACAGTTCTTATTGACATCACTATTTCATTGATATTAACATTTTCATTAACTTTTTTTCTTTACCAAACACCTACTGCCTGTTGCTGTTACTAATTTCCATTCTGTAAGTTCAAATGAAGCAAATGGCATTTCACACATTGCACTGAGTTGTACTTATGAGATAGAGCAAGGCTTCTTTGTGTGGAGCAAAGTCATTGTTCACTGCTCTAGAGAACAAGTCTGATATGTCTGAATATTTCTCTGCAAACTGATTCTCAACTGTAAGTTTGTCCTGTTCGGTTGAAAATGGATCAACACAAAAAGTAGAATGTGTGGTTAGTTCGGATCCCAGTTGTTGCCTGTACATGTCTGCTGCTTCAAATGAATGAGGCAGCAGCTACTGTGGGATTTTTCTGGGACACCCACTGCCAGCCAAGTCGTTTAGTGTGCCTGGAAAATAAAGAACATAATGGTTGATCATGAAACTTATGAATACCTGTTGTAATTATTTTAATCTTCACTACACTGGTTTATTTCACCTGGTATTCGGTGAGCGTTCCACGACTCCACCACCCTGGTAAGACCAATCTGACATAACTACAGTCAGGTTGGACACACAGTATCTGAAAAGTCCTGTCTTTGTCCATGTCTAATTCCTCTTGATCCACCAATTGTGTGGGGTTAACAAATTCCAGTTGAAGCAGCAAAGGGGAGATATAGCAGGTTCATACCTCAGTTATGGCTTTTGCCACCTCTAACTCCAAATGTGCGTCGGGGATTCCCATCAAATTTTGATGGGTCCCATTTTCAGCACAAAATCTCCTCACATTTCTTGCAGAAAAACCTCTTCCACCCCCACTTCGGTGTGATATGCGTGCAGAGATTTCTGCAGATGACGAGCCTTGTTTTGCAATGTCAAAAATCACATCAGAGTAAGGTTCCAAAGACATTTTAGCCTGGGCTAGGGAAACCACAGGTAGAAGTCATATATTTTGTCGCTCTTGCCAGAAACACAGCACCGTCCTCATATGCGCTCTTACTTTGAAAACGGGAACTTCCTGTCACACAATATGAAAAAACGGGCGCTTTTTTGTTTCTGTCTTCTAACGATTTTATTTTTTGTTTTTAGAAACAGGAAATGAAAATCAACCGGTTTTTAAAGTTTTGTTGATCCCTTTTTGACCCTGATAAAGAAAAATATCTTGAATTTCAATTTTAATTTTTGTATTTTAAAATGAAAATCATTTTTTGTTTTTTAAAATATATTTTTCTGAACGGAAAATCCAATGACCAAAACATACATGGACCATTCAAGTACACTTTCACTTGCAATTCCTTTCTAATTTCAAAATTGCACTTTTGAGACTTGAGACAGTTTTGTTTACAGCTCAAGTTTAAACTGTCCAATTTACAAGTTTGCACTTAAAACCTGTTGTTTAATGTGAAGAGAAAAAAATAAGTACATTTGTATTTTGTAACCCAGCCCTACCAAGATGTCTTACGCTAGTCTATTGGTCTACAAATCAAAACAAGGGGTGTAAGAATGTACAATGTCTGTTCTCCATTCCTCAGGATCCACACTATCCAACCACTGACTATAGTTACCTCTACTTCATTCAAGGAGAGACAAACAAACACATCTCTGACCTTTTCAGGGTGACACTATCAGGGTACCTCATGTTTTTCCCCAAAAGGAGCAGACATCTGCACCTACTGTCTCAGGGGGGGACAGTGTCTCACGGTCAAGATTTGACTATATCTCAAGACCTAGTTTGACCCAGTTTATACCAATGTAATGTATGATACCTAAGTTTGGATTTCCTAACATTAGTAGACAAAAGCCAAAATTGGTCATTATTTTTACATCCACTCACGCTAGAACATCTTAAGTAGATTGACTTTATTTGGATTTCTGCTTTACCTTGAAATTTGACTTCTCCTTGTAGAGTCTGTTGATGTTTCCCACCTCCCTGAGGGCCCTTTGACATGACCAACAATGTGCATTGTGTTTAACACTCATTAACATTCTTCACAACAGCCCTGCCCTATAAAGCTCTGCTACTGAGCTACACAGAATATGTTTCACTCAGTGTGAGCAGAGTGAAAAATAGAAAAGTCAGAGCAGTCGACAGTACTGGATGCTTTCAACAGGGTGACGAAATTCCTCCACTTTGTTCTCCAGGCCTGATTGTAAGCACAGGGGAACCAGCAGCTACTTAAAGTACAACTAGCCAGAAGAACAGGAAAAAAAATTAATAATTTCTCTCACACACATGCAAATTAAAATGTTAAAGTAGAATCCATACAGAAGAAAAACAGCACAGGACCCACAGTACACACCTCAATCACATCAGTCTGTCTTATGACACTGGACGTTTGTGAATGACAGCAGCTGGCCTGGCAGAAGTGCACTGTGGGAGCTGGAGCCGCAGGAAGGTCGAGTGCAGTTCAGCACTGACAGACGACCTCACTTAATGATGTGATGTGAGCAGAAGTTTAATGAATCGACAATACTGTGGATTCAGTTTGTACCACTGACTTAGGGCTAAAATGTGGAATAGAAAGGTAACATAGGCATATGCAGCTTAATTATGTAAGAAAATATTATCAGATGGGACTTTGCCTCAGAAAAGAAAGGGTCAGTCCTCCCAAACTGCAAAAACAAAAGCAAAAACAGCAACCAAAAACAAACATTTTAGTAAAAGCCATCTCTGAGAATTCTCCTCTTCAATACAGTAGAGATTAATGGAAATCTGCTAATTTGTACAAGTTCAAATGGGCTTACTATATATTTCCTTTTATTTATCTGGTTCAACTATTCTGTCTCTAAGCTGATAATGACGGCAGAAGTGGATGTGATGTACTGTATGTTGACCTCAGTGAGTGTCTGGCCCTGAGAACCAAATTGGACAGAAAGAGCCTTTTTGTTGTATTATTCTCTACTGGATCAGACTCAATTAAGGATGAATGGCTCTATTTCTGAATAAGAGAAAAGGGTGAGTAAGAGTGATTTTAAAATGTGGTCCTTCTCTTGTCCAGTGACGATGCTGCTCCCTGTTGCACATGGGTAAACGTGTTGAAAATATTGTGATTATTTATATTTAGGGAATAATTTGATAATTTAATTGTTGTATAATTATTTTCTCTCATATCTCTGAGGCAACAGCAGACCTGCACAGGTCCCTGTATATTCTGAGTTGTTTTTTAGCAAGGTCACAGGGTTGGAGATTTTTTTCAGAGGACCATTTATGTGTGTGTGTGTGTGTGTGTGTGTGTGTGTGTGTGTGTGTGTGTGTGTGTGTGTGTGTGTGTGTGTGTGTGTACTTCCTCTCACTTGATTCAGCAGAGGCTGCTTTATTTCAATTTGGCAATTTGTGTGGATTTTTTTTAAATTTAATTTAAGAGTGATATTTTACATCGTATTTTGTTTATGACAATCTAAAGCTTAAATTAATATTTCAAATTTAGATATGATTTTTAAAAAAACCATAATTATTATCTTGGGCTCTTTTGCCTTTATTGGACAGAAGCTCTACAGTGCCTCCTGGTGGTATTTTGCAAAATGCTCTTTTATTATGAAAGTCCTTGTTTTAATTGTTTATCACGGTCATGTGGTCGGGGTCTGCGATCAGAGCAGCCATCTTGTTTGTTTTTGTGTGGCAATGTGCCTGTCACTACCCGATGTGAGTTGCTACCCGATGTGAGTCACACATGCGCTGTAGCGTCCGCCATCGTCGGCCATCTTGGACAGCTACTTACGGCAACACCACTTGGACAAACAATTTCATACATGTTTCAGCAGTTGGATGTGAGTCCGGACAAAAGTATAGAAACAATAGAAATTCAACAAAGTTTGTGCATTTGTATGTAACCGGGGAAGTATTAATACACAAGCACGTTTTTCGCGCATGCGCAATGTCGCTACCCGATGTGAGTCTGCAGCGCATGCGCTTTGTGTCTACCCGATGTCTTTTTTTTTTTCTTTTTTCAAACTTTATTTAAATCTTTAAGACAAAATACAATACAAACAATTGTATCAACCTTGGAAGTACAGGAAGTACAGTGTTAAATATTTAAAAAAAAAAACATATACATATATATATCACATAAAAAACACAATCAGATCAAAAATGCAAATTATATAAAAATTATTAAATAAATAAATAATTAATACATCAAAAAAAAATAAAAAAATAAAACAAATGAATAAAAATAGATAGCAGGAGCAATATTTTATCTGGCAGTATGTTCTACAATATCTTTTAGTAGGCTGGATGTCTTGAAAGCTTTTTTGATTTTAGGTACTTTACATACAGAATCATAAAAAATCTTAAGATCAACATTTGGGATAAACTGAAGAAATCTGGCTTCATGAATATGATATTTACCCAACAGACACAGCAATGTAATTACATTATCAATTTTCTTATTGTTAGATTCGACACTCAAAATAAAGCCCATACTTTATGTAATGGTGACCAAGACCCTCTGAGACTCCCAAATTAATAAAGATATTTGAGTCCAAAAATTAGAAGAATGTGGACCATAAAATACATGACAAAAAGACTCCACCTCTTCTTTTATAGAAGGAACATAAAGGTGACACATCAGGTCTAAACTTGTTAATGAATTCATTGCAGAGTTTAATATGAACTTCTTTAACTTTATTGGGGACAAAAAATGTGTTCAATTCAGTCCAGACATTCTTACTGACGTTAGGAAACAAAACAAACTGCTGACAGGGCTGACAGAAAGAAGGTTTGTATTAATATCACAGATTAAATCAATTGCTCAACACTTTGGAACAGAAAAGGTGCTGGCATAAAGAGCTGACCGTTGCAAAGCATTGGTGAAATGCAAAGTTTTAGTTTTTGGTTGAAATAAACCTTTAAATCTGTAGGTACTTGGACAGAAGGTAGTATTTGGTTTGAGTAATGCTGTAAAACAAGTACCTGGGCAGAAAGTATCACTTGGGTAGAACAAACCATTAAAACTATAAGTAGTTCTTAGAGATCTTAAAGGGTCAATGGTCAGGATCATGTAGGAGATCCTTGTTGGATCCTTTCTGTTTGCAGGATGTTGTGTAGATGAGACGCTTGGAACTCTCACTGAGTGTGTTGTTGGCAGCCTTTCTGGGGAATTAAAGAGAGAGCTGGTCATGTTGCTTGAAGGTTTGTATCGTCAGCATTTGATTTCGCTACAATTGTTTCCAAAATGAAACCAAACTCAAGTCTAACTCTGATGATGTCTTGTTTCTCCCACTTAAAATACAATTGGGTGAAAAAATGAAAAGAAAAACTAACATAAAGTGTCTTAGTAAGATGTTGGCCACCATGTTTTCTTCAGTGCTCCTTGGCATCAACTCTACTAGTCTCTGAACTTTACTGAAAGGATGAACACCATTCTTCCAAAAGATATCCCCTCATTTGGTGTTTTGGTGGAGAGAACTGTCCAGTACATCGCTCCACAATCTCCCATAAATCGTCATTTGGGTTAAGATGTGACTGTGAAGGCAATAGCATATGATACACATCATTCTCATTAAACCATTCAGTGACCCCTCATGCCCTATGGATGGGGGCATTGTCATCCTGGAAGAGACCACTCCCATCAGGATAGAAATGTTTCAACAACTTTGCATTGATTTGTATTGACCCTTCCCTCTAAGAGGACGAGTGGACCCAAACCATGCCAGTAAAATGCCCCCACAGCATAACAGAGCTACTGGACCCCCTCACTACAGGAGTCAATCATTCAGACCTGTACCATTTCATCCTTTAATTTGTTACTCGTCTGGTATTATATTCTCTGGTACTGGAAAAGAACAGGAAACATTCTTCTACAGACAGAAAACACCCCTGTCAGATTGAGCTGAGAAAGTGGCTAATTGGGAGATGAAGTAACACTGCAGGACAAAGCCCAAATAAAGCTATGTTTTTTTTAATTGTTTATGGGAACAGAGGATATCACTGAATTCCCAGAGAGTGAAGAATGCATGCTTCAAATTAGAGGTGGATTTATTTATTTGTTAGGACAATTACTTAGGGCCAATTAGGGCTTGCAGCCAATTAGCCTGCATGGCTTTGGAAATAAATACATGTGTTCACTGGAGCTGTTCACAGCGGCTGCCTGCTAATAATTACTTCAGCATTTGTTTCAGCTTTACTACTTTTACAAGTGGGTTTCGGCGATGTGACTTTTTTTGTGCCACTAATGGTGAATTCCTGATGTCTTCCCGTCGACCATGCAACTTTTGTCCACCTGCTTCAGAACTGACCCGATCTGGTTAGACTGTTAGGTATAAATTATCACCCAATTCTGTGTACTTATATAGTACTTTTTTTGTCTTTTTGACCACTCAAAGCACTTTTACACTTCATGTCACATTCACCCATTCACACACATTCATACACTGATGACAGGAGCTACCACACAGGGTGCTAACCTGCTCATCAGAGGGAAACTAACATTCACACACTGTTGGTGCAGCCATCAGGAGCAATTCAGGGTTAAGTATCTTTCCCGAGGACAATTCGACAACCGCTTTACCTTCTGAGCCACAGCAGCCCATTATCCAACTTCATTCCACCTTCATAACATTTATCATTTATTGGAAATTATCATCCATAGGCCTCATTTAAATAAAAGTATACCTCATTTTGAGTTAAAATAGTATAATTATGAAATAGTTTAACAAAATTTAAGATCAGAGGAAAATATGTTGATGGATTATCACAGACTGTTATATGTCCTGTGCAATGATTGACTATTTTATATGGCAATAATTATTTATGATGACTATTTTAAGGCAATTATTTATTAGAGGAAGATATTATTTATTATTTTAAGACAATTAGGATGCTGTTGTATGAAATGCTGCTGAACTAAGTTTTGTTGTTGCTGATTGTTTTTTCAGTGCAATGACAATAAAGTATATATTCTGTTCTGTTCTATTCTTAATGGTTGCACATAATCAGACCTGTTGTTCTCATGGGTCAAAATTGACCTGAGGATAACAGGAAGGTTTAATCAGTGATAAAGGAGTGTATTAAAGTTAAATCTGCAGTTTCCCACCTTTTAGGCTGGTATACATCATTATGACATGCATTTATTGTGTTTCCTCAAGTTACTTTCTCTCTCACTGTCCAACACACATTCATACATATTTTCTTCTTCTGTGAAGGAAATATGATGGTTTATGATGATTTGTGAATCCTATAAGGGAAAAGTGGATGTTTGTGTGTGTGTGTGTGTGTGTGTGTTTCATATGATGTACAGTGAAATGTACGATTATAGGACCAAGAGCGCTGCAGAGTGACTGATGGGATGGATGCAGGAAAGGGATAGGAGAATGAATGCTTAGGATGGAATCCACACACACAGACAGACACACACACACACACACACAAACAAACGCACGCACACGCACGCGCAGACATCCAGGTGGAAAGATCATTAATGAATAGAAAAGAATTCTGCACATTAAGCATTAACATACACACAGATACATCAAGACAGCACAGTAATGATATGCAGAATGTTATCGTCTCCAGTCCAATGTGATTGATGTGATTCAGTTTGATTGATTCCATGCTTATTGTAAATTGAATCAATACTGAAGTGCTGTTTGCCTTTGGGAAACACTGTCACTGTGCCCAGCTGGTCCAGATGCTTTTGGAAAAGCGTTTCCACTCTGACGGGAAAAAAATTCCGGTTAAATGGTCGTATGTCAAAATCTCTGAGTTGAATATCAGCATGAGTTTTAGTTATACTGCGTAATAACTAATGTTTCTGTTAGAATGCACACTGACCAAACCAAACAGATTTTATTCCATTTTGTAGCTTTGTACAAGATCATGTACTGCTGACTATTTCTAACAGGTTAAGGATTCTGAAAAAATGTCTTGCATTCCAGATAGCCGCTGACATCACCTCATTTCACTGCAGTCTCAGAATTGATTAGACCAACTATGCTTAAAGCTGCACTGATCGATATTTTCATACAGCCTCCACAATCGATCAAATGATTATGTGTAATGTGAAACGTGTCGGTCGTAGGAATGAACCCACAGAGGAGTATTACTAGATGGGAACCATTTGGGCCTTCTAGGCCTTAAAAGAAGGCCAAACATATCAGCATTTTACATTTTGTATTTCATCTCTTTCATTTAATAATTATTCTTTTGTAATACCAATTTTGTCTAATATTCCATCAAGTTCACTTCAGAAATGAAAGGGTCACTGTCCTTAAACCATGACAATACAGTTATCCAGTCGCATTTGTTGTTGCTGTAGTCTCTAGGCAGAGAAAAAGGTTATCTGGCCCATTCTGTGCTTAGGACTTCATAACCAGGACAGAAGGTCACAGCACACATAGTCGTGTGTGATTGAGTCATTCACTCATCATTTTCTAAACAATCATATTTTGATGTATTGGGGGTAAGATCAAATCCAGGCCAGAGCTATCTTGCTTGTAGCTTAGCTCACTGCACATGCTGCATACTGTTATGTGTTGTCATGTCTTAATTCAAGGCTCCCTTGTCATGTTTGTTTGGTAATGCTCCTGTTATATCATACAAGTTATTATGGGTCATAAAGACTGTTTTGTGTGCACATTCTTGGAAACAGTAGCCTCATGCTGTTGTTATTTAGCCTTTCATAGGCTATTGAATGGTTAAATCAATGGATTTTATTTCATGAAAAAAAATGCCCCTTGTAACGTTTAACAGCCCCCTCTAGCTTCTTCATTCTCGCGTTGGTTTTGACTGAGCTGAAGGCCCAACTCTAATAGTCACAGTTGGCCACTGAGTATCACCGGAATCTACAATTGTCTTCAGCTGTTTGCAGTTTTGTTTTTTGTGTCTTTCAGCTCAATGTTTAGCTTGGGGTTGTTTTTCAGCCACGGCAGGCAGCTGTATTCAGAGAAAAAGCTCTAAAAACCCACTGAAAACAAACATGCTCAGCAACATACACAGTAAGATGTAGTCTAGCTGGTGAACATAGTGGAGGATTTAGCAGCTAAAGAGCCCAATTTTTCCCTCAGGAGTTGGTGGAGAGCAAAAACAGCTAAATATTGGACTGACATTCAGCAGGTGGACAGAAACTCCAAGTGAATGATAATGTTGCTCTGTAACTGCTGGATATGGAAAACAGCTCTGCTAACAACTTCAACATGCCAAGTGATGATGCTAATATTGTTTTCATGTTTTCGCTGCCCCCAAGTGGCCAAAAATATTGGTTAATGCAGGTTTAATGCTAACATGTTGTTCTAACACATTAAGTGTGTCTATGCCAGCTTGTTGTTGAAGTCTTTGGCCCAACGTCATTTCATTCTATTTTTCTGACACTTTAAGTTACTCTTGATAGTTTCATTTATGAATTAGCTTCAATGCAGTCAGCTGCCTTTTTTTAAAAGTAGCCTAGCGCTCACTTTAGATAGATAGATATGTTTATTGTCATTGCATAAGAACATATACAACCACATTTGGTTTTGCAGTCTTCCTCATTCATTTGCAGCAGCTCAATAGAAATAAAAATATAATAAATAAATAAATAACTTAGAATGCAGTACCAAGTCAATAAAATCAATCAATAAAGTCATAAGTCAATAAAGTCAATCAATAAAATCATAAGTCAATCAATAGTTATGTATTATAATAAATAATAATAAGATCCACTATTGCACAATATTATAGCAGTAACAGTATTATTGCAGTATTGCACATGCCCATGTGTGCATTTGTCCATCTGTGTTATGTGTCTTCTGAAGGGGGATTTGAGCAGAGTGTCCACAGCTCGAGGATAGAAACTGTTTTTTAGTCTTCTGGTTCCTACCAAGGGGGTCCTCAGCCTGCCTTTGCTCAGCTTATTACTGACTTGACTGTAGGAAATACATCGTCCTTGAACTACTTCAAGTGTAGCATTACTACATCATTTGGCTACATTTTTATAATAGTTTCTTCTGTCTTTGTCAGCCTAAAAGTAAAGTTGGAGACTTTGAAGTATGCAGTTCCACTACAGCACTCCCTAAATCTGTTGCCATCAGCTTCAGTACAGAACTTTTAGGATCCACATTCATCATTACCATATTTTCCTTCCATCTATTCCTCTCTAATTCCTTTTCACAGTTTTCCCCATGCATCTTTCCCACCATCATTTGCCTATTATCCACGCTGTCCATCTGGCCGTCCCCTCAATGATCTTTGTATGTGTCCATCCATCTGTCTTTCACATCATCCATCCACTGCAACCTCATGTCAATCCTTCTATTCCCTCTCTATCCATCTGTCAATCCCTCTATTATCTATCCATCTCTTCTTTCTTGAGGCTTTTTAGTCTTTTTCCTGCTCTCAGAAATCATGGCCTCCATCCCTATGGGGAAATTTGTCCTGATAAAATGTCACTCACACACACTCACATGCAAACTTACTCATAAACACTACAGCACACACACATACATACACACACGCATGTATCCAAAAAGCCTGTATTTGTCCTAATAAAACGTCAAGCCGGCAGCAAAATGAACTGTAATGACTTTCAGGCTGTACTAATGGCCAATAAATCCTGGATTAGGAAGCTCACACGCACTCCCTCTCTCTCTCTTTGCCTCACACACACACACAAACACACACACACACACACACACACACACACACACACACACACACACACACACACACACACTCACACAAACACACCCACACAGGGTCATGTTTCATGGCGTGCTGCGCTGGGTTCATTCAGGAGTCAGATGGGTAAAGTTTTAAGCTGTTTTCTGCTGTTAATGACTGTTGTGCTGACTTTTATAATAACAGCATGGAAAGGAATCAGCAGGAATTAGCATGCTAGGATCATTTAAACCAATGATTCATGATGACTGGGGCTGGAAGCCATCATCACACACACACATGCACGCACACACACAGAGATAAAGCGTTCACGCACACACACACACACACACACACACAAACGTTTCCATCAGAGAATTTCACTTTATGACAGTTCAGAGTCATTTTCCGGCTAAATGTACAAAATAAAATCCCGGAAGCAGTGTCTCCGTCATCTTTCATTATCAGCCGAATGATGGATGCATTTCATTGCTTTATTTTAGAGAGAATCAGCAGGGTAAAGTGCAAATGAGAGGGGAAATTGTGTATAAGGGATTTTTAAGGGTGGAATTTCTGCTATATTAGTCAGTATGTGGAGGAAAAAAAATCAGGGAGATTACACAGAGAGGGATGTAGACAGCAAAGGTCATCAGTCAAGCAAAATTTTACTTTAGTGAAAATAAGCTTTATTTGGAATTAATGAGAACCAGCACTGCTACAACTTTGGGACACATTTGAAGAAACTCAACTGAAGCAACATTATGTGTTTATCAATAGATCAAATTCCACATAAAGCAGCAGTACAAACATTCATGGTGCCCAGAGGATTATTCCTACCAAGTGGTGAAATAGCTCAACATTTGGTATATTTCAACATTTACTATATGGAATGCATCATTGACTTATTGTAAAAACCAATAGTTAAGTTGCCTTGTCTATTTTGGGGGGTGTCATGAGGGGAAAAATGCTTCTCTATTAAGAATGGTTTATTTGAACGCATCAGTAGATATTCATTTATAAACACATATGTTTTTACTCCAAAACTTTTTCAATTTACCTTTATTTGAAACACAATCAGAACACACATATTACACCTGAAACAGTGAGTCGGGGTTAATGGTTAATGGTCCTTAGCTGAACTCGTCCGGTATATCCAGACTGGGTTCAGTTAGGCTGAGTTTCAATTAAACATTTTAAAAGAACACAGTAACTTTAAATATTTGATATAGTGTGTAGCTGTATGCTTACTGAGTCCCGAAAACTCTTCCTCAGAACTGAAAGTCCCTGTAAGTCTCACCAAGCACAATGGTTTCACTCTGTCAGTCCCAGAGTCAAACAAACCATCATCCTCTGTTCCATTCAGTGGAAAAACCATAAAGTTAGTGAATATTTTATTCTTCAGATCTGTGCTCATACTGTGTGTCTCTGCCACAGCTCAATAAAAGCTGCTCTTGGTAGATCAGTTTAGTCTGTAAATACTGAAACATCACAGCAACTAGTGTCTTAAATATTTCTACTATACACTGAATCAGCACCTGCCTTCTTTTATTTATCCATACACCAAACAGCAGTAACGGGTCATCAATAGCCTATCTATGAGTGTGCAGCGCATGCTTGACACAGCTGTTTACAGGACGTTATAGTTCATAAGTGTGGATGCTCACCTCGTTATCTTTATAGTTATAGTTATTGTTATATTTATGGTTCTTAGTGTGGATGGCCTTTTACAGACCAAACCAAATCCAGATCCAACCTCTCTCTGTATTTTACTGCTGTATAGAACACACCGGTGTATAAGACTCACTCTGCTTTTAAATGGAAAGAAATTGCCTTAAAGGTGCGCCTTAAAAAACGTTTTTTTAATTTAATTTTTAAACAATGACAGAAAAATCTGAAGGCCATCTGTAATTTTGACAGAATACACTGAGGGTGACCAACCATCATTTCATATTTCTCACACTCCTGTCCAGTTGGTGGTGAGTGAACATATTAATTAGCTGTTATTTAGTCCCATCTTTGGTCTCAAGTGCATGACCTCGTTGTTAAGGTGGATTTAACTACATACTATAGCAAAACGTCACGGCAGCTGAGTGTCTGAAGTTTGTTTAAGAAGCGTAATAATTGTGATAAACAAGGTGAAAAGAGACGGACAGAGAACATCGCTGAAGTCAATAAATCTATCAAGAAAGATGACCTCTGGAGGAGGAACACTGTATTGATACATCTCATTATCCGGGCGCTGACCTCATATCTACATACGCTGATGAATGGATGCTTTATAACGAGACTGTAACCACCCTGGTTCACAGAAGGGTGCAGCTGTGATAATTATTCAAAAATGAAAATGAATGAATGAAAACAAAAGCTCTTATATCTGTCTTATCAGCATTAAAAAATGAAAATGATGGATAATAATAAATTATGACAGAATTTTACCACCCTGTCCGTCAAAATGACAGACAAAGAGAAAGTCTAACGCAACCACTGATGGAATGGCATAAAACATTTCACCGACTGTTATGGTTTTCAGATGACATGATTCTGATGAATTGCTTCAAAACTAATGGCATCCTCAACGTGCTTTGTGTTTAGTGCTAATTAGCTATTATGCTAAACTAAGTTAACATGGTAAACACTACAGCTGTACATACAGTAAACTGTCACTGTATGCATGTTCCATTTCACCAAGAACTGATGGAAGTTGCAATGTACACCATACTGTGATGAATAAAACCCTTTAGAAAAGAGTAAAAGAGAAAATACTCCCACACCAAATTATTTAAAACTTTTGTCCTCCTGGGTCAACCATGACCGGGTCTGGTTTGACTGTTCATAAAGCAAAAGATATAAATTATCACCCAATTCTGTGTTACACCTTTTCAGCCAACTTCATTCTAACTTATCACCACAGGTTTCACATATATTTTTGAATGATGGTCAATAGGCCTCATTTAAATGAAACTACACTTCATTTTTGAGTTAACGCCTGTTGTCCTTCTGGGTCCAAATTGACTTGAGGACAAGGAGGGTTAAGACAAGATGTGGGAAGTATTTTGTACATAAATATGCACCTAAACATCATTAACATCATATAGGATCAAGATTTCCATTTGTCTGCATTTTCAGCTATTGCATAAATGGCAAAAATGTCAATGAGATGAAAAGAAATCAAGATGAAACTGCAAAAAAAAAAAAAGATAATACATTATTTTTTCTAGCATTTATCTATTTTTTGACAGTGTTTAGAATGATTGTATCCATGCTGATTTACAGCTTAAAACTAAAACAACAGTGAACAAAATATCCAATAAAAATTTAAACCTATCCTACAGAAGCAGAAGCTAAGAAGTCAAGAAGTAAACATTGAAACTCACTGCAGTCCGCTGCACTGGTCTGTGCTGTTCATATCAAAGGCCACATTGTTGAGAGCTGAAAGGACATCCACGCTTTTCCAGATACATTTACATTATATTACATTACAGCCAGTTTGCCATTAGTCGCGGTGTAACCATGGCAGCCTCTTTTTGTTCCTTTACAAAATGGCTAAAATCAGAGCATGCATGTTTTAGCAGAGAAGAAGAGGGTTTTTTTTACGCGTCTTAAAGGTGCAATGACACAACATCCTGTCGCTTGTGCTCGTGCTTGTGCTTGCATTCCGGCAGCAGTGCAGGACTATCGCAGCTAAAACCACAATGTCACTATATAATTCACATGCTTTGCAGTGATGTAGGCTGACTTGGACATTGTGTTCTGGTGGGTGCATTTCTAAGCTAACATTAGTGTTGCACTCTGTTGGTGCCGTTGCGGGTTGTGAGAAAGGCAAGGCACATAAACGTCACGCCCTTTACATAGAAATCAATTGAGGGAAGGTCTCATTTTGCTATACTAAAAAAAGTAAAACATTTTATTTTTTTTAACTTTTATGAAAACATCTCTTGCACGCCTGTGTAGTCTTGATGACAGAGTGAAAAGTATTTAAAAAAGGAAAAAGAGAGCACCCAGGTCAATGAGGTTGTTTGTGTTCATGTGGTTTAGTTTAAATTTAAAGGGTTAAAATGTGAAAATAAACATATGAAAAACTTGCACACATTCTTTTTTTGTGGACCCAGTATAACATTTCTGCTTTTAATCCATTTTGAGAGAATATATTAGAGGATTATGGCAAAAATGTCTAAGTGGTGTAACCATAAAAACTTTGTACCAAATAATTCAACTTGCTTAAAAACAGTAAATTCTCAATAAAACACCATATCAACTAGTTTGGCATGATACTACATTATAACTTTTATATTAAATAAAGGTAATGGAATACAATTGTTATAAATATTACATTACTCTGGGGAATCATGGAGATCAGGAAACATTTACATTTTCTTTAAAAGAAGTAATTATTTATATAAGTCCACTTAAATACACTGTAGGGGGATAAAATATGTAATATTTATCATTCTTTTGTGGTTACACCATTTGACATTTTCAGGAGCATTCAGTCTTACTTTTGGTAGAAAATGGTGCAAATGTCATTTCAAATGATATAAAACCAACAAAAATACTAAATATACATTTTAACAAACCTGATGCTGCTTTTAAACTTTTTTTAAACATATGTTTGAATTGATCATCTTGCCAACCCTTATTTATCACTCACCCACTGTAAACTATTTTCCCTTGCTCAATAAAGGTTGAACATAATACAGATTCTTATGTTATTCTTACATATTGCCCCTTTAACAGTTAGTGTCTTTATGTACCGAGGTGGACTTGCAGAAATTTTGCTTTGTTTATTGAACAAGTAACTATTTGTGGATGCACTTTAAACTCTCAGCACTTCAGTCTCTCTCTGAGGGAGGCAGAGAATTCCCCACTGGATTGCAGACCATTACAAAGAGGCACGGCATGATGGTCGTGTGGAGGAAACATTTGTGGCAGAGGAGGATAGAGAGAGCCCAAAGGAGGCGCTTTGAGCTGAGGGCGTGCAGAGTGATATTGGTAGTCGCCCACTGCAGGCAACAAAATAACATTTAGGATCCTGGAAAGAAAGAGATAAAGAAAGAGGCAAAAGCACAAGAAAGGAAAGAGGACTGTGCAGCAATAACATTCTTAATATATTTTAAAGGCTTTCTTTCATCCCAGTAACATAAACAGACAAATTACATTACAGACAAAATGTATATGTACACTTTTTTGTCACGTTTTTGTCTCTTTTTTTGTATTATTTGTAGGACTGTGTAGAGATGAGACAGCACATACATGATATGCTTTTAAGGAAACTGAAAGGCAAATAAATGACTATAGAACCATTACAGCTGGAAAACCTGTGTGTCAAATTAAGAAAGAACAAACTAAAATAATAATATAAATTAAAAAAATACATGATAAAAGAAAGAAAAAATACAGTTTGAAAGAAATGTACAGATCCCTGGATTCAAAGAATGTATGAGTCACTGTATACTCAAAGTTTTTGAATTGAATATCCCTTTAATATCAGTATGTAAATATATGTTTATTTATTTTCATGTATTCTGCTGGGATGAGAATGCCAAACAAAGTGTGCTTTGTCTATCTATCTATCTATCTATCTATCTATCTATCTATCTATCTATCTATCTATCTATCTATCTATCTATCTATCTATCTATCTATCTATCTATCTATCTATCTATCTATCTATCTATCTATCTATCTATCTATCTTTATATTTGTTTCAAATAAAATTAAAAATAAGTCATTAAATAAAAATATTGATTAGCTGACATTTAGTCTCAGATTTACTCAGACAGTAAGAAGCATTTGTAAAAGATGATGTGAAATGATGTAAAACATGACAACAACTAATAAGTCCAGTTCAGATCACTGACGCTGAGCCCGTTTCTATGGAGCTCCAAGTACAGCTTCACATTTTTGCACTGACATCCAGAAAAGTCTGAACTGGGAAACGACACTTTGTCTTTCACAAAACACAAGTTTGTTGCCTAATCTTTGATCCACCACATTAATCCAATCCAAATGGGGCTTTAGCAGTGCTAAATCACAAGGCTGCGATGGGTAAGAGCATCCCATTCCCACTAATCACTCCCTATTTGGCCAAATTAAAGCTGTGTGTGTGTGTGTGTGTGTGTGTGTGTGTGTGTGTGTGTGTGTGTGTGTGTGTGTGTGTGTGTGTGTGTGTGTGTGTGTGTGTGTGTGTGTGTGTCACTGGTGGGAAGTCTTTTCCACACATGTATCTAAATGGAAATGTAAAAAAGACCTACTGTATGTCCAATGATTAGTAGACCTACCTATGTGAAATCACTGAACTTGCCAGTCAACACAGTATCTATTATGAAACAGTATTTGTGAAACAGTCATATTATTGAATCTATCGTATGGACATGATTTTCCAAATGTTTTTATTTTTTATTTTCGTTAAAATCAGCACGACTTTCAAACTTATGTATTTCAATTGGAAGTCTGTTTCATGCATGCACCGTGTTTTTTTTGTTTTGTTTTTTTTTCTCTGGCACTCAGGACTCTGAGCTCATACTGTAGCTGACCGACCACATCACCATGCAGGATTTCTGGGTAATTACTCCAAAAGTAAACTCACTGCCACTTGGGGCTGCCAGTATACAAAGTTACCTACGGTATAGTGCAATACACACTTCTGTGTGTTCACTTATGTTTGCTTATGAGTGTATATAATAGTGAATTCAGGTTAGAGGCTTCCCACAGGCTACTTGTACAGTATTGACTACTTGTGTAATAAATATGTAATCAAACTGTATCACATCCATCATATCAGAGGTAGACCACACTGACTGGACCACAGCTCCTTTTTAATAAAGAAGACCTCACATATTGATACATGTAACCCTCTTTGTTGAATTCCAGCAGAGGAAAAACACAGCGCAGGCAAACTGGGATTATGGGTCGGCTCAGCACTGTACAATACCGGACAGTGTTGTTACTTATGTAGAAAAGAGGGATCAGAATGAGAGACAGAGACAGAAAGAAAGAGGAAATATTGTTTGAGATGTATAATGAAACATTTTCACACACTGCCATACAGAATGTTGTTTTCTGTTAATAGATGCAAACCATTATAAAAAAAAAAGGGACATGAACCCTGTCTGTTATTACCGACTGTGTGATATAATGATATTCGGTATATTTAAATAAATAAACTAACATTTTGGTGTGACTTCGTATCAGAACAGGTGATAAAAATGTGGTTATATTGTTATAATTTATCAGGTATTTAATTTACTGGAATAAACCAAAGCATTTTCCCTCTGGTTATTTAATGTATTAACAGTTTTCCAGTAGACTTTAGATTTTATTTAGATAATTTATTAAGAACACATTGATATTGGTTTATGACATACATTGATATAAATACAGTTGGATACATGCACAGTGATAGATGATTGTATCCATATAACCCACTCCTTACTTCATATTAGTATACTGTGCCTTATGTGTAGAATGTAACCATATCTACTGTATATATTTACTGATTACTATACACATCATACACTGTGCACATACATTCAAATGTGTCTACTTTTTCAAAAATAAAACACATTTAGTAATTTATATGAAGTTATAAGTGAGTTAGTGTGATGAATGCATGTTGTATGTTTTCAAATATATCAATATATTTAGATGCTAATATCATTATTCAGCTGTATTAAGATGTTTTATGGGTAGTATATTTTTATACATTTTGTCTTTTTTTTTTTTTTTTTTTTTTTACAGTACCTGTGTCTAATAAACGTTTATTGACTCAATGGAGAGTCTCCCTGTTTTAATAATACATCCACTTTATTGCACTTATTATTTTGTACAAAGCTGTTTTGATCATGGAATACAGTGAGGGGAGGATCTATTATTATTGTAATAATGTATTAATAATCATGACTACATCCTGTATTCTACATCTGTGCTGTCACAACAGGAAAGCCTTGTTAAAACCAGGTTATGCTTCAGCAAAATGAATTATACCTAAAATATACTGTCATGCATAAATGTGAAGAAGACAATATTACGATCTAAGAAAGAATCACCACCTTTAAGACAACAACAATTACATTTAATTGTGCTGCTGTCAAACATACAGTATAAGCACAAAAGATTTACTGCTTGTAATCTCAGCCAAAGAGAAACAAAGAGTGCCTCAGAGGACTTTCTGGAAAAAAAGTTGCACATCATTACCGGAGCATATTTTTGGTTTAAGAAGAGAGTCGGCCGGGCTGTGAAGCGTGAATATTACATGTTGACCAGCTCAGAGATTTCATCTGACAGCCCAGCAGCAGTGGTATTAAAAAACCTGTGTCATTTCAATACCAGTTACAAAGAAGAACACACTGCTTTTAGCTTGTTTGTGTTGATACATATTAATGTGTGCTTTCCCTTAATATATAAATATTGATGCGTCATGCCGCAGGTAAAGACACTTTAGTGTCAAAAGGCGATGAGAGGAACTAAATTTGAACTGTGATTTTGTGAATTTTGGAATGTTATGTTTTATTTTTGCACACATTTTTTATATTGTATATAATATTACATAATTATAATAAGTGCACATTTACATTTGCAATCACCAAAGACATAAAAAAATAGAATAGAAATAGCATTTAAAAAAAAAAGCTTCAATAAGCTTTTAGTTTTCAACTCATGTAACATCACTCATAAAAATAAAATAAAAATGGGGAAAGTCTCAGTTGATTGCACTGATAGGAAGTGACAGAAATCAGTAATAATAATCATCAACAATGATAATAATAATGGTAATAATAATCAGTAATATGGATATTATTCTGGCTTAATTGAAGGTGAACTGGCCTTCACACTGATCTGGTCAGCGAAGCATGTTTATCACTGGATGACCTTTTTACAGTACCTCAGAACACGTGCAAACACACACACACACACACACACACACACACACACACACACACACACACACACACACACACACACACACACACACACACACACACACACACAGAGAAACAAACAACCAGGTTCATTCTCGGCTGTGATACGAAAGGAAATGTGTTGTTATTGGAGCATATCACTAGATGGACTGATCAGCAGTATTACTCTACATACACACACACACACATGCATACACACAGCTGTAATTTCCATGACCAGTGAACCCTAGCTGACAAGCTGTCAGCGGAACAGGAGAAAAAAAGACATCTTACAATCCACCGGTGTGTGTGTGCGTGTGTGTGTGTATGAGTGTGTGTGTGTGTGTGTGTGTGTGTGTGTGTGTGTTTGAATGAAGTCTGTGTGCGTAAGCGCTTCAACAAAGACATGATTCCTTCTCAAGTCTCAACCCAAGAATCATCGTATAGTAGGTGTGTGTGTGTGTGTGTGTGGCTGCATATGTATTCTACACACACTCTAATTGTCTAAAAGTAGGAAGGTTGAAGTTCCTCTGCTGCATAAACTACTGCAAAGTGCTTAGCTTCCATTTTTCCCAGCGTGCTTCCTGCTGAGTGTTTCATCACCTCCGAAAAAAAACAAACTTCAGATTTTCTTGGAAGTTTTCAACCCTTCTTCCTTCCAGCCTTTTTTTTGTATCTTCTGCTCGCCTCACCTCCCTGTCAATATGATATTTTTATGTAAGTAAACCGAGCTGAATAAACAGAGCACTGTTTGCCTTCTTACTCTAAACCTGGTGTTTGATGTTACTGAAGCCTCCCCAGACAACTTCTGCCAGTTTTATGGGGGTGAACACGTACAGCGAGACAAGCATCACACCTCAAGGCAGCTTAGAGTCAGTAATTCACCAAACCTGCATGCCTTTGGCACATGGCTGGATTACCAACCAGGCAAAGCGGACAACTGCCCAAAGACCCCTGAAGCCCTAAAGGTTTATAGGGCTTTATAATTGCAAATTTGCAGTACTGAAGTACAATACCAGGATGGCTTTGAAGAGGGACTCTGTGTCAAAATCTACTTTTTAAGACTTAAAGTTTATATTGAGCTCATTTGTTGTGAAGTTTTATCAAACTGAAAACAATGTATCATTTTCATGATTCCATTTCATTATCAATAGATAATGACAGTTATTTGCTTGATTAGTCAATGTATTGAATGTCAGAAAATAGTGACAATTGTCCATCAATATTCGCTGAAGCCAAAGTTAACATATTCAAAAGACTTGTTTTATCTGACCAGTGCTCTAAATCCCAAAACACTGAGTTTAACATAATCAGAGATGTGATGTTTCCAGACTAACCCAGAATTCTAGATTTTTCAACCTTAAGATGTGACACACACATTTTTTTTTTTTTTAGATGGGCGGGAAATGACGGTAGTCGGCACTATGTTTCTTTAGTCTGTAAAACACTGGAGCATAGCACTAGCTGCAAGTTTTTAGCTGTAAATTGGCAGTAAATAAGCAGCTGCATATGTCTGATGGTAGATGGTGGAGATGCTCCATGGATTCGTAGATCGGTTGTTAGCAGTTAGCTCCGCTTGCTAGCAGCTGAACTGCAGCAGCAGCATGCAGACTTCACATTTGTTGATCCCCGCAGGAATCCACCGAGATCTAGAGAATGTTATGGTTTGTTTGCTGTTTGACAGTCGGGTTGGAGGTTTGGTTATCTGTGAGTTTAGCTGAGAAATAAGTAAACAGTCTAAAATTAAGCAAAATTAAGTTTTCAATGATGAAGCTGAAAGTCCAGTTTAACCCTCCAGACTGACAGATGTTGCATATTTAGAAGACATATTTTAAAGAATTTGGGCTGAAATAAGATATTTTTCTGCTTCTATAAAGTGAGATCAATAGGTCAGAGTTACTGGTGAACCTGGGTACAAATAGTTTGTCTGGTTGTCTCAAATGTATTATTGATAGCTTTTCAAAATCGTACGTCATTATAAATGGACTGTACTTATTTAGCACTTTTCTAGTCTCTCTGACCACTCAAAGCACTTTTATATTACATGTCATATTCACCCATTCACACACATTCATACACCATTGGCAATTTGGGGGACAATCTTGCCCAAGGACACATCAACATGTGGACTGGAGGAGCCGGGAATCGAATCGCCAGTCATCTGATTGGTGGACGATCGCTCTACCTCCTGAGCCACAGCCGCCCCATATCAAAGTCCTCAATTCTGTCAAATTCTGTAAATGTGTACAAATTATTTGTAGTTGTACTTTTTTCACAAACACTGAGTGCTTTAGAGGTTTCCGATTCCTGTCACCGTACACACTGACTAATATAATCATTTAATCAGGAATATAATCCTAATCTGATTAGAGCTGTGACAAAAGATTATCATCATTGATTAATCTGACAATGAATCATTTGGTCTGTAAAATGTTAGAAAACTGTCCAACGTCACTTTTTCATCCTGCCAGAAAACCCAAAATATATCAGTTATGATTTAACACAACAGGAAAGTAACACATTCTCACATTTGGTAACCTGAATCCATCAATATATACTTAATTCAACATGTATGCTGTAAAACATGTGGTGTATGTGGAGCTGCAGCATTCTCTGTACCTTTACCTATCACATCATCAAAAACTGAGAAAACTAGCAAATATTAACACCTGAGAATCTACTACCAATTGTTATGGACCAATCATTTCAGCTGTAGAGTACCATCAAGCACAGTGGCAGGCAGTAGCAGCCCAACAACAAACTTTTACCCCACAGGAGGTTAAATCCAGCCATGCTTGTAGAAGGAAATCAGAGCACCCAAAGGAAACCCGATCACACAAAAACACAACATGCAAAAATAGGAAGGACCGAGGACCCCTCTCGCTGTGAGGCAACAATCCAAACCACTGAGCCACTGTTTGCATTTGTCACATCTATTCTGATGTGCAGTGTGCACATGAGCAGTCAGCACCTCTGAGTCTGACAATACAGTTCAACTCCAGGGAGAAAAAGGAGGATCGCTTACATCAGTCGAGAAAGTGACTGAGATAGTTAATCCACAAAAGTAAAGGGGTCCAGCCATTTCAGGTTGTTTGAGCAACTATTAAAAAACGTCCCTCTGAAGGTGACTGACTGGAGGGAGACCTTGTGAAAGACCTGGGGCATTGTCGCAGGGTTGGCTTGGTAGTGCTCGGGGATCACCCAGGAGGAACTGGAGAATGTAGCCAGGGAGGGAGGAGGATATTTGAGCGGCTCAGCTCATACTGTTAACCACTGCAACCATGACCAGAATGAGTGACTGGAAAAATGGATGGGTGGATGGATGGATAGCCTTTAATGAGCTACAGATTTCCCTGCAATACCAACACCAGTACACCAGTTCATGCCTTTGGTACCTGGAGGGCCCAGTGTGGGCTTTTCAAAATATTTTACCATGAAAAGCATCTTTCCAAACTAACATCCTTTTTTAATTTTAATTTTTTATCTAACACTAATAAATATTGTAGAAATAATCAGTAGAAAAGTGTTAGGAATGAACATTGACCAAAAGTCTGTATCCAAATGAAGGCCTCTACAATAACAATGGCCTTACTTGTTGCCATGGTAATACTGTGTTTCAATTTTCAATAATAAAACCTGAAGTCAGTCATGACCATTTAACAAATTCATCCACTAAGTTACTGAAATTTGATAATAATGGATACAGCCAGGGACCCTATAAGGGGGTGAAAAGTTTCTATTCGATTTGATTCTAAGGGGCCGTGACTAAAGGTCCCTAAAAAATATTAGAACATTAGTTATTATTTTAAATTAACATTTCATCATTAATAGGCATTAATAGATTATTCCATTTAAAATCAAACTAATGGTTTATTTTGCATGTAGAATGCTGCCTGCATGTCTCCACAGTGTTATATTATCACAGTTTAATGTCAGTAAATATTGAACAGTTAGTATTGGACTACCAGTGTGATATCTTTTCATGAGGCCCTAAATCCCAGGTGGTGCCCCTGCATACAGCTATCAACCAATGCTTCTGAACATCATTCCTTTGTCTTTGTCTTACTTTGTGTTAATTCACCTGTTTTTATTCACAGAGTGGACATGTAGAAAATTACACAAAAATCTTATACGTATACAATATATCGCAAAAAAACATCCAGCTTCCACTGAAGAGACAGAAATAGATGATCTGTGGAGTAAAAAGAAGACTGACACCTCCCTCAATTTAATACATAAAACAAACATAAATGTCATATTTCCAGCATTTGTTTCTATATTTTTTGTCACCATTTAGTGTTTGACTGGCTCTTTTTTTGAATTACATCATATTCATCATCATAATTCAAACTATACCAACCAAAAAAAAAAGGAAAGAGAGAGAGATGATATCCAAACCCAACAGAAACAGTGTTTATTTGTCAGGTTGGAGTGTTTTGCACATTATCATGTTTCAGTTCTGTGTTCAGAACAAGTGTTGGGAATTATAGACTTTAGGTTTATGTATCAGCTAACAGTAGTAATGTCACAAATAAATATCATGAAAATAAATGTTGGCTTCAAATAGGCTCTAATCACCACTCACCAGTTCAATAGAAACATCCATACAATATAACAGTGGTATTCAATTAAAATTCATTGAGGTCCAATTAGTGAAAATGTCCTGAAGTGAAGGTCCAGAACATCTTAATGTCTGAGTTCTTTTTCAGTAGCTTGAAGTAGCATTGTAGTTCCATCAGCATCTGTGTCTAGTAGCTAGATTGTAGACTGTCACATTAATACAGTAGAATTCATTTATTAGTATTTACACTCTACTTGTGGGATTCAAATACATAATAAAATAAATAACATCAGAATAAAAAAAAGAATGAGATAAATAAATGTTTTTTACTTATATCAAATAAAGATGGCATTTTAAAGTAAAGTGCATTACAGAAAGCTTTTGATTCTGCTTCTTAAATAAAGTGCTTAGTTTTAGAAAAATAAAAAATAGAAAGTAACATTTACTTATATAGCACTTTACAAAACATAGGTTACAAAGTGCTTTACAAAAATAATTAAAGGTTAAATAACAAAAAAATGACAGAAACCCAGTTAAAGGCGTCACATATCAAACTATTAGTTAATAACTATTTTTTTGTCAGTACATTTCTGCTTGCAGACCAATTTTTCAAAAATGTTAGATGTAAAAGTAGGCTTAGAGATAGGTCCATAGCTTGTTGGTATGCTAGTATCTATGCTTCTTTAGAAGGGGTTAAACCCCCTTTAAGGATTCAGGAACATAGCCTGATGGGAGGGAATGGTTCATAGTAGGGAGCACAGATACTAATGGTTTCTTTTAAATAATCTAGAAGACACAATGTCAAGAGGACACATAGAAGAACACGTGTGGGAAACAGTATCAGTCAAATCACTGAGGGAGATGGGAGAAAGCTGATCTAGTGAGACGGGACAGGTGATGACTCAGTAAGGGGGCTTGGGGAGCTGATATGATAAATGCATTTATTCTGTTGATTTTTTCAACAAAAAAGGATAACAATTTTTTCACAATCCTCCAACAAAGATGAGGACATGCTGGAGGCATGGAGTTATTTAAGAGGTGGTAAATAGATTTAGAAAGAAACATAGGACTGTGTTTGTTTTTGGTGATGAGATTATTGAAAAGGGAAGTTTGTGCATCTTTAAGTTATTTAATTACCAACAAATATTTCATGTGAGTGTAATGATTTTCATCCTACACTCTGCTTGTCTATAGTCTCTTTTCACAGAGTGGATGTCATCATATCTCCAGGGAGATGAATGAGCTTTAGAGGGGGCAGTGCAGGTATATCATTAAAATGATTAACCGTGTCATCAATATGTGAAGATGATGGCCCACCATGATTCAGCACAGGAAAAGTAGAAGAAAATGTGGCTATAGACTATTCATTTGGTGACAATTTTGGGTTAAAATGGTTGGATGTAAAAAATGATCAAACATTATACATTTATGGACAGAGATAAAATGATCCAATTCCAGAGAAATAAATGCCATGCCCAATGTGAAAACTAGGGACCTGTTACATGTAAAAAAGAAAAAAAAGGAAAAAAAAGAGCCAGTTACACTAATAAAATCAGTTTCTGAGACATTTGCTGCATTATGTACATGACAAATATAAACACCTCATCATACAACCACATCAGCAATAAAATATGAGACTTTATAAAATGACTGTTGGGTTTTAGTAGATGACAATGCAACATACATGATGAGTGCAGCTGATTAACATGATGAGCCTCAAAGCTGGTTATTTTTTTTAATAGTAAAAGAGGAGAATATTTAAGAGATGTTTACCACCACCACTTAGCCTAGGGGAATTAATATAGCAAAAAATTAATTCCCCTAGGCCTAGCCAGGACATGGCTCGACTACATTCTCCTCAGCCGAGTTTCAGTTAAAAACAAAGCAAAAATCTAATTTCTGGTACAAAATGAAGTTGTTTAAAACAAATGTCTTATTAGAGCGAGACCTAACATTTAACAGACCAAATTTGACAGAGAGGGAGTTTAACATCGGGAACCTTCAGGAGCAGAATTATAAAAGTGGGTCTAACCAGATTAGAATAAGTTTTGCTTACTGCATTATAATGTTTGTGTGGTCTATTATTGATTATAACTGGGATGATGGAGAGGCAGCAGCTGGGGGTTTGTGAATCCTGCCATGGACAATAGTTTGAGCCGTAGGCTGTTGTGTGTGTGTGTGTGTGTGTGTGTGCGTGCATGCGTGCGTGCGTGCGTGCGTGCGTGTGTGTTTCAAATGCCACCAGCATTTTAATCCACAGGGACACAACTTGGCACCCACTGGAACCTTCTCTCACTGTGACAGTTTCAGCTCACTGATTCACTAGGGGTGTGTGTCAGTGTGCCTGCCTGTGTGTGTGTGTGTGTGTGTGTTTGTGTGCGCACATGGGCCTGCCTACATATGTACAGTATGTGTTATTGTGTCCATAACGACTTCTCTCTCTCCTCCCTTCGCAGCCACACTGTTGTCTCCTCTCTGTTTGAGGGATTCAACAGCCCACTATGCTCATTACACACACGCACACACACACACACACACACACACACACACACACACACACACACACACACACACACACACACACACACACACACACACACATACACACACACGTCCACACACAAAGAGAAGACAACCACAGGGATTGTCTATCTCAAGTCACTCTCCCCTCTCCGACTCTTTTCTACGTCTGTTTGCAGCCTCCTCTTTATTTCTCTTCCCCTCTCTCCTCACACTGTGCCACCTCTCTCTCTTTTTTCTTTCTTTATGCTGTTGTTTTATTTCTTTTTATCATTCTTGCCTTGCACAAAGTAGCAGGCCAGAGGAGGTCACAGGCGTATGGTTTCATGTCCTCCCCTCTCTTCCACCTGCTGTCCTCTGTCTCTTCTGATCCTGCCTATAAAAGCTGTCTACCTCCATGAGGACCTGAGAGAGGACAGGGAGGAGCAGGTGCTACATCCAAAGCACCAACAGCACACACACAGAAAAGTTGTGCTCACCCTATCATGTGTGTACAAACTGTATATAGACTACTACTAAAGCATTTATCCATTGGTCGATTTGCCATATTCTGTTTTTTGCTCATATATTTACAGTGTGGATCGTTGCCAGGATACATTTGAGCTAAGGTTAGTTAATTGTCTCAAATAATGAAACCAGATTGAAAAGATAAATCATGTAAATTAAACAACGTTTAATAAGATAATTATAGATTCTGTAGATATAAAGATAGCTCACATAGAAATGATGAGATATAAGAGATGAACTATATAGAAGCAATGCTGTATACATCCACTTACAAAAGATATATATATATATATTAAATAATATTTTAGATTAGGCTTCATTTCCCTAGAAATTCTGCTACTATGACACAGTTGAGTAGCTCAAAAGAATCCAGCATAAGTGTGATTTTACTGAGTGTGATTGCTGTATCCTGGTTATGTGTTGCACATGTAAATATAATTCCCTGGTTTCCCTGAAACTTGGATATTCTTCCTGGAGTACTCCGATAGATACCAAGGGTTTCTGAAGATTTTATTAGGTAGATAAAGGAGTGGCTCAACTGTTGAGGAACCAAGCCACAATGGAGTGTGATTAGAAACCTACATCCTGTTAGAATCATATGAGATGTACAAACAGGTTTCTTATTTCCTGAGACACTGATTTGCATGTAAACACACTCACTGTACTTTAAATTGAAGTGTAAAAGCAAGGTTAAGAGAGTCCATATATTAATAAAACTGAATACTGTTAAGTTTAGAATTAGTGTTCCAAAAGTGCTGTAGTTTTAAATTCAATCCATGTTGGTTATAAACCAGTTTGTGGTCCTATTAGGTTAAAATAACATTGGATGAAAAAACACAGTTTGAGGCTCTCAAAGGCTTCTTGACATAGACTTAACCTTATATTAATATTATCTGTTTGATAATAACTGAGATATGCAGTACTGAGTGAGTCCAAATGGGAAATTTACCTTTTTCAAAGACTACTTGCTTTTGTTTCTGCTGTATTCTAAGTGCTTTTGCAGGATACTTGTTGGTTGTTGGATACTTGTTGGATACTTTTCTAAAAGCCACTAAAATCATAGAGAGGAGCTTCTTAAAATTAGAAATGTGATAGTTCCACAAATAAGAGCTTAACATGGACTCAGATGGAAGCTATCTGAGTCCATAATAAATGCAACACTGCTATATAAATCGGGTCCAACAAATAAACTGTAAACTGTCTAACTCATGTCAGGCTTGAAAGTGTCAGAAACACAGGTTTAATAAGGTTGACCCACAGTCACACATGAAATGTGGCAGTTTGAGTCTTTTTCTGCCTTCCTCTGGGTTTCTGTCACATGTTGAATGTCTGCGACAGTTTACATATTGCACTCCGCTGAGCCAAACGGAAACCTCAGGATGTTTACGTCTCACAGCAGCTCTTATAGAATGACGTCCGGTGTTAATTAAACACAATGTAGTTGAATTCCACCATGACCAATTTAATCTGTCCTGTCTGGATGTAAGAGGGAGGTAAGAATGGTTTGTCAGATGGGAACTGTCTGTTTGAAAACATGGTGCCCGGGGGGACCACAGTGGCAGACGGACCGACTAAGAATAGCAAAGCCAGACTGACAGGATGAGTGGATGGAGGACCAATTCACGCCTGGGCTGATGAGAAAACACGGAGGAGGAAAATGTATAGCCATGTTTCATTGTGTGTTAAGATCAGTACAACTAAAGGTAGCGTTACCCCTGGACAAGCAAGTTGAATATAAAGAAAGAATAAATAAATAAATAAATAAAAATAAAAATGCATTTTAGAAACAAAAAAAAAAACATATAAATATATATAAATGAAAAATCAATGATGATTTTGTTTTTCTTCTAACATAAAGGTCAAATACAAAATGTTGACAGATTTACCAATTCATTTTTAATAACAATGAATAAAATGTGTCACTTAGATAAAAAAAACTAGTTATAATTGATCAGTCCAATAACCCACCATGATATATTACCAGTTATACTAAGCAGTTATGTTAATTATGTGATTAAATATCAATGGAGACATGCGTTAATTAGCACGTATTTGTCAATATCAACTCTTTGACTTCCCATAAAAAATAAGAACTCCATATATTATATCCAATAAGTTATATCACTTAACACTAGTAATGTCAGGGGTTACTATGTCCCTAAAACCACCAATGGGCAAAATATGGCAGTGCACCTGGCTACAGCATTCCTTATACTAGAAAATGTACTCTGTCATTATATTAATATATTGTCTTCACAATGGAATGTCTCAAGCAGTGATGTCCAAACTATTCCATAAAGGTCCATGTGGCTGCAGTTTTTCATTCCAACCAATCAGGAGCACACCAGGCTTGACTACTGATCTCAGTCTTCAGACTTCTTGATTGGTCGAATCGTGTGCTCTTGATTGGTTGGAACGAAAGTCTGCAGGCACACGGCCCTTTATGGAATAGTTTGGACATGTCTGGTTTAAAGTCATGAAACGAGTTACTGTAGGTGTGGTCCTGTTGTTTTATCATCTAAGTTTCTTTAAGAACACCAATCACTTTGCATAGCTGCCGGTATTAATCAATCTATAATGATACTTAAAATGGGAATTAGAAGGAAATACTTGGATATTTGGATGATTTAATGTTGCCACAGAATCAACATGACTAAGTCTAGTGCGCAATTTAACGTAATCAATTATTAATTTAAGCATTTTATTAAAGTGTGATTTAGAGAACATCACCAAGAAACTTGACATAACTATTGATGGTTGGTATTATTTTTAACATCATAACACCAATAAATGTTTCTCTTTTGGTGTTCTATTGATGAAAACGGAGTAAGGCAACAGGCAGGTTTAGCTTAATAGCCTATAAATAATAAATAGTAACACGGCAAAATATGAAACAATAATCAATAGGCTAAGAATAAGTTTTACACACAATGATTGTTTGTGAGTGGGCTGAATCATCTTCATCTGATGTGTCCCTCAAACACTTTGAGCAGACATTCAGTAACTTGACAGCTTTCCCGCACTTCAGACACTTGGTGAATATTTTATTTCATTTGCAATATGCTTTCACTATTCAAGCCATTCCCCTCTGCTCTTTTTTATAATTTAATTATGACTTGAGATATGCTGCAATCCATTGTACTCAGAACTTGGGAAAAAAAATATTACCTCTGACACGGAAAAGTGCAATAGATATATATATAAGGCTGAGCCCAGACACCCTCCGGAGGGAACTTATTTCAGCCGCTTGTATCTGAAATCTCATTCTTTTGGTCACTACCTAAAGCTCATGGCTACGGGTAAGGGTTGAAATGTAAATGACTCGTATATTGAGAGCGACCAGAGGCTACCTCCCCTCGACAACACAACTCTGAGGATCCCAGGGACACTCAAATCCCTTCACTACAATAAAAGTGTTGTTTCTTGGTGGAAACTTACAGCTCATCTTAATTAGTTACCTGGTGCAGCCACCCATACAGAAATGCATCATGACCAATTAAATGTGTAAATACAGGTGTGATCAGTAAATGAGATAGTAGAATTTTTGCCAAAGAAAAAGTTGAAGTCTATGATATGTAACTCCTGAAACAGGCACATTACTAGGGAACACATGGTGGATGTAATTAAATAGTTGGATTTGTGGCACTATTGACAATGAATTTCTTTTTTTCCCACTTGTGATGACTATAAGTTATTATCTGTACAAACTGGAACCTACTGGATAGGATGTGAGTGGCTAACCACCTTAGAGTTTGACCGTGTGTATTTCTTCCATCAATGTTCAAGATCATCGTTCTGCAAATTACATTACATGTAATAAACTACTTATTCCTAAATGAAAAAGAGATTAAAGAGCTTTTACTAATTTAAATGACTCAACAGCAAAAGTAATTAGTTGCTCATTGCATTACTTTACATTACTAAGCACAGCTCTGTTAAAGTAGCTTCGTAGCCTCCACACTCACACATTACATCTGCTGTGCTGAACACATGAACATAGAAAATGTGGTTTAACAAGCTAACAGTTTGGAATTTTTACACATTATGTACAACATAATTCACAGCACTGAATGCCAATATAATCATTATTTTGTGATTCTGTAATTCTACCATCTGCAAGGAGATCCATTGGATGTCTGCCTATCCTGGAGGAGGGATTCTAATGTTTATCTTCTCTTTTTTTCTGACAAAGAAGTTCAAGAAGAGTTTATTTAGTGTTGCCTTATATAATGATATATACTGTATAGGGTGTCCCTCCAGGGTGTAAGCTGTACCATGAAGCCCTTTTAAATTAGTCCTTATATGCTAAACTCATGATTTATATGGGAATACACACATCTGGTTTCACATGCTGCTTACAATTTAGAATTTTTCAACAATTCAAGTGACATTGACCATTTATAGAGTTCCAATGTCCAAATCTCATTGCTTGAACATCATTTCAGTTGTGTGCTTATATGTAACATATACCATTTTTATATTTAACCAAATGACCACACAGAAAAACCCGAGGCTAGATATTGCAGCAAAGACAAACTGAAGGGGCCCTGCTCTTTGTTAGCCCCTTTTATGAAGTCCCCAACATTGTGGATAGTATTTTTTTTATATATGTATCACATCCATTTAGACAGCTGTGCAAAAACATAAAAAGAACCCAACTCTGTCTTGTTGTTGTTTCCCTGTGTCTGAAAATTGCAAACAACATTGTAGTTTTTTTATTTGTTATCATCTAATTTAGCTAATCTTTGTGGTTCTACAGATTTAGCGGAAACACAAACACAAATGCACAAAATGAATTACAGTTCCCAGTCAAATGACTGAGTTTTGTTTCTGTGGTTACAAGTTTCAGGAATCCAGTGATCACAAAGGGGTAAATGAGGTGAACTGCATCACCACAGGATTCAATTCCAAAGTTCATAGTGTTGTTCCAGAGAGGATGGGAAATAATATGGTGTTTGTCTAAGAGGAATTATTAAGTGTTTTTCTTACTTACTGTGAGGTACACTGTCAGCATACTAGCTGGATGAGGAGCTAATATTGGCACGGTAGTCAAATAATCTTCAGGCTCTCTCCATTTATTATCATTATCTCTGCCGCTCTGTGCCCAGCATCATGGGATTCATAACTGCCTGAGTGTGTGTGTGTGTGTTTGTGTTTGTGTGTGTGTTTGTGTGCACGTGCATGTGTGTATGTGCACATATACATACATTTATGTACAGTATATGTGTGTATGAAAGAGGATGTAAAAAAAATACAGGGAATTCACGTTACTCAGCATAAGTGCATAAAAAAGCGCATGCATTTGTGTTGATGGTTGATAGTGTGCGTGTTTGTGTGTGAGTGAGTGTGTGCGCGTGTGTGTGTATGTGGTGGAAAATGAGTGTGCATGTATCCCCTAAATCACATCACACGGCTAATGTAGATGTTAAATTGAATTGCCTGCTGCATCATTTGTCTCGTGGATCGTTACTGGTAATACGTCTGTCATATTAGTGAGGCATTCCTCATCTGGACAGTAAAATCTCTTCCCTGTACTCACTGGAATGGCTGTGCTTAAGTGGTTGTATTTTTTCATTTGTGTTTTCCATTTGTGCAGTCCTACAAACAAGACAAATGTCATGCTCGCACAATTTATTTTGACTCAAAATACATGTTGGATTTAGGCCAGTATTAGACAGCAGGCAGATTGAACCTTACTGTACTGTGGGATGCTGTTACAAACACAAAAGGAAAAAAACCCAGATTGTGTCAGTGGTTCATAATTATGTGTTGAAGGCTTTTCCAACCAGATAAAATCCTGGACAACAGAAAAATTACACTATATTACTTTGCTGGTCTGAATGGCAGTGAGAAGCAAGGTTTGGGAGGGTTACTTTTCAAATAGAATCCACCATAATTATTAATTACCTGTTAAAAAAAAGTAATCAGTGACTTAATCCAAGTATCATGATATCAAAGTAATGTAACTTGATTACTTTCCGTTACTTGGGGTTTACTTCAATACCAAATATGCAAATAACAAGAGAAAAGAAATATCAATAAGATGAGTTTTACTTAATTTTGTTACACGCTGTTACAGCATTCAGCCAGCAGATGGCAGCAGAATTTGAGATTTATTTATTTTAAATTATCAATTAGCAAATGATTAACTAAACAAAGTGGAGCACACCTTCTCATGCTGTTACTATAATCTTAGTTATTATCGGTACAATAGCAGAGCAGCAGCTTTCGTGGTGACAGAGCGAGAATGGCTGCAAACAAGCACAAGTGATATTTGTCGACAGTCGCCAAACTGTAATCCTGTTAATAATCCCGCTTTTTACTAAATGTAATGGTAATCGGATTGCTTCTTTCTTTCTTTTTTTTGGTAACTGTAATGGAATAGAGTTAGCTTTTTTGTTTCCCAGTTACATAACATTGTTATTACTGTACTCCCAACTGTTTCACCTTTCTCTTGACTGATCACTCACTCCCTGCTGTTAGTTTTACATTTTTTAAATCAGCTTTACTCCCAGCCCCATGATACCTCAAATAAAATATCGGCAGGATTTTAGGTTCCTTTCACTGAAGGAGTGAGCCATTGGTGTCTTACCTTTGCTAGAGCTTTTTGGGATATTGGTCTTAAACTAACTAGTCAAAGTGTTAATTTGGGTTTAATTTTTGCAGGTGCGGTAGGTGGACTTTATTAACTTTGTTCAGAGTCAGGCTATTACCCCATGTTTTTAGCAGGCGGGGAGTTCCGGTCCTCTGAAATGAGGCCAACACGGAAGTAACTTAAAACTGCATTCTATCAAAAGGCCACCAGGGGGCGACCGTTTTGGTGTCAAAAGGACTTCCGTCTCTATACAAGTCAATGGAGAATTCACCAACTTCTCACTTGATTTCTAACCTCAGTAAACGTTTTCAAAATGTGTTTATGTTCTCAATCGCTAGTTTAAAGCCTTCTTCAATGCAGTATGATGTTCATTTGTGAAATTTTGGCGTCCCTGATTTTATATTTGACGATAAAGCAGGGTATGCATTAGGGCGTGGCTACGTCGTGATTGACAGGTTGATTGATTCACAGGTTCAGGAGCGCGGACAGATAGACTGCAGGAAATAGCCGTGAAGTTGTTTCACACCGACAGTTTTCTCCGGAGTTTTGTGGTTATAGTCGTAACAGCTAACTTGGTTAGCATCACCAGGTTGCTGGTGTAGACTGTGGTAGGTAGGTGTGCAATTTGCTCGAGATCCAGCCCTCGCAACCTCCCCCGATCCGTCCTCTTGGTCCTCCTGATGCCCATATAAGTCGAATCTCTGTTCTTTTTTTCCCGACATGCACCTCAAATTTTCAAGATGGCGCTGCTCAAATCCGATACTACTGGACTCAAAACAGCAGTCCACCAACCAATGGGTGACGTCACGGCTGTTACATCCGTTATATATACAGTCTATGGTTTTTAGTCTTTGTGCTAAGCAGAGTTAACTGCTTCCTCGCAGACTCTTCTAACTCTTAGCAAGAAATCGAATGTCAACCTTTTTCTTTTAAACAGAATAATGTGATCATTAATTTGCTTTCTACTTTAGAGGGATGAGAGGGCAACTTGAAGAAATGGCCTGAAATAGCAACGACAAAATAATACAGCTTAGCATTAGCTAAGTAATGAGGTGATGCTCTGACTTGGCGCTTTGAGATAGACATACTTCTGCTGTACCTCCTTTAATATTGCTTTGGAAGTTCACTGCTCGCTGGCAGGTTTTCTTCAACTAAGCCTGAGTTTCTCCTCCTTTTTAACGGAAGCCTGCAGACTGAAGGAGGTGTCAGACATTTCTTAAAGAGTTAGTTAATATTGAAGCACAAATAGGAAGCAGAAATCTCCGTCAGAGGGTGATCAGGCCCTGCTGGGATGTTTTATCTCTGATGATGTTCTGTTTGAGTGTTTCCGTTTTTCTGTACAATCGATCATTTTATCGGAACAATATTCTCAGCCCTCGTATCTTCTGTACGACACATCGTGGACATGCTGTCAGTTCAGAACAAGTTCTTTGTGTTGCACTTTGTTTGTTTCTTTGCCAGTGGCAGTTTTATATGTAACATCTGTGACGCTGAGCATGTTACCAAGGCAACCTCTGGTTCGATTCCAGCGAGGACCTGCGATTCCTGCAGGTCTTTCCCCTCTTTCTGTTTCCTGTCAACCTTTATACCAGCTAATATTAAATTAAGGTGAAAGTGCCCAAACATAAATCTTAAAAAAAAAAAAAGATAAAAGAAATGTGACTCTTGCACTGAAACGTTTACACTTTGGTAGTGTTGTATGTATAAAGGCATTTAGGTGTTGCTTTCAAATATACAATATTAAATACTGGCAGTGTTGGGATGGCTGAAAAATTGACTTTCTTTTTTGCTTAGAAGATTTCACTAACTACTGAAATATATCACATGTTGAATGTAGCCACTGAATGCTGTTTTATGAGGGCAGGCTAAACAACATCACAGCTGCTTGTAATGAAATTACACCTGACTTGTTTGAGCTATATTTTTATATTTCATATTCAGTTGCTGCCGCGTTTTGTACCTGTTGGGGTCTGCATGAATATTAAATGTGCCAAGCACAAACACATACACAGAATATAAATGTTGAATAAGTGGAACACTCGAGACAAAACTTCTTTTTTTTTTCATTAATACTCACACATTGACTCGGTTGGTAATTTTCTGCCACGTCAGCTCATGTTCTTTTGCTGCTGCTACTGTATTGCTTTTTTTCATCATCTGCATGCATTCATTAATATTTCTAACTCCACTGGGGAGAAGTAGGAGGACTGAGCCCTTTGTTTCACCTGTTGCCATGTTGAATCATGTTATCTGTGCTCCATTGATGAGGGCTTGGTATCTCCTCATGGACGAGCTTCACTCAGAGTTACTTTGACTCAGAGTTGATTGAACTAACTGTTAACACCTGTTCTGAAACCGAAAACTCTGAGTTTGATAGCTCAGAGTCGGTCAACCTAGAGTTAAGGTTTTAACTCAGAGTTAGTTAAACCTGCTTCCTGAAACAGGCCCCTGGTTATAGATTTAATCAACATCATTAATACCATATGGTGAAAAGTTAACAAGTACATTAACTCAAGTATTAGGCTTACAGTTATTAGGTTAATAAACTTAACTGTCATATTCCTACTTTATGCAACTGTATGCCTCTATTCACTTCTAGTGGGATTCAGTTTCTTCTATTTCAGAGTGAAACACTGCACTTGTCATTCTACTACATGTATGTTGCAGCTTGTTATTTTCAGATTACGATTCTACACACATGATCAACAGGTAAAATATGAGGTTTCATTATAGATTAAACTATCCTGTAATGTTAGAATGAGCCCATTATATGTACATCTTTTCTCATTTCAAGTACCCTAAAATTAGGGCTGCATTTCAAAATAAAGTGAATTGATGATTTAGACATTTAGCTTTCAAGTTCAGATTTGCTCCTAAGATTTGTGCTTGGTCTTTAGTGGCACTTCAGAATTGTTTTACATGCATAATTATTATTATTGGGCTCTGAGCACTTCCGAAATATGGTTGACCCATGCTCAACAATGTGCCTGACATCCTCCCCTGCTGCTGCTGTTAATCTGCTAAATTTGCTGCACGGAGTGGAGTGTCAGGTTTATGTAAAATGTATTATTACTAAATGTATCATGTGTCCCAACTGTGCTGAATTTGACACTGCTTTCTATTGGGTTCCCAACCATATACCTGCCAAGTGAGGAGTTGCTCAGATCAGACAGAGCAGCCTTCTTTTAGTAGAGAGATTAAACATGACACCACAGTCAATAAACAATCAAATAGAATGCTAATTTCACTTTAAACAGTTCAAGGCATTTCTCTACTGGACATGCACAGTGTACTTCACTAGCATATTGTTAATAACAATAACAACAATAATAATAATAAAATTAATAATAAAAATATCCAATGATACATCTGTATCGGACCAAAAAGAACGGCCACATTCTGACAGCATGCTGTATGTGGGTGAGTGTGTGAGAATGACATATACATATATACATGACTGTGACTACTAATGTATAGGTGTACATACTGTGTGTGTGTGTGTGTGTGTGTGTGTGTGTGTGTGTGTGTGTGTGTGTGTGTGTGTGTGTGTGTGTGTGTGTGTGTATGTGTGTGAATAGGTAAGACCAGTTAGTGATGGATAGGGTGTTGACAATTCAAAGATGTCAGCTGAGCAAAGTATGCTAATGCTATTCTCTGCTCTGCATCCAAACACAGCAATATATTCCAGACTGTGGCTAGAACACTGATAATTATCTGTATGTGTGTGTGTGTGTTTGCACCTAGCTGTCTGCTTTCCTGCAGACGAGTATTATAGTAATGGAACTGAGTGTTCCATTACTGTAAGTATAGATTATATTTCATATATATAACAACTATTTCTACTTCTAATATTTATGTTTATGTTTATTTATGTTTCTACAACTGCTGACACAACTACCGCTGGCAGAACTCATTTTGAAGCTTTGTGTTGTGTCCAAAGACTTCCATTTGTCCCAGATGAGATGACTAGTTGTATGCTTATTTCTCCTCTCATATAACCGTACAGGATGAGTTCATGCAGTTTCAGTTTGTCTTACAATACTTCCCTTATGTACATTGAACACTGGATAACATCCACAGTATCATTCTGTGCCATATGATGCTTCAGTAATGTCATTTATCAAATCAAGTCTGTTTCTCTCAAAGTTACAGTTTAAAAAAAAAAAAAAAAATGAAATCACCCTTTTGTGTTTCTCTTGCTGAGTTGTAGTCTAGTGACACAGAAAGATGAGGAATTCAAAAATATGTAAAAAAAAAAAAAAAAAAAAAAAAGACTAGTTTTAAAAGCAGCATCAGGTTTGTTTTATATCATTTGAAATGATATTTGCACCATTTTTTTTAACCAAAAGTAAGACTGAATGCTCCTGAAAATGTCAAATGGTGTAACCACAAAAGAATAATACATATTAAATATAAAAGCATTTTGTCAATATTGAGCGGGACATTTCCTAAAAACAACAAGTTATGACAAATGATGTTAAATAGTGTTGTATTATATTTATTCCACATTTTAGTTTATTTTCCTGTATATAATCACATGTTTATGAAAAGATACTAATTACACCAACTGACACTGAGTTACACCACATGATTGACGCATTTACACAGCAACAATGAAACATTGTAATTACATAGTCTACAATATACTGTGTTTTTAGAAGAATTATACACAACTATAAAAACTATGTTTTGTAAAGTTTAACCATCTGAGTATATTAGTCCTCAGACATGAAGTGAGCTTTTTTTTTCTTCTTTTTTCTCCAGCAGCACTCACTGACTGCATCTCATTGTGTAGATGTTAGGACCTGTTTATTGTTGATATATAGACATCATTTTAATTTAAGGTGCAAATTCTTGGAGTCTCACACAGCTACTCAGTATGTGAAGCTATTAAGAGACAAACTGAAATCAAATCAGTAAGTAAATCTGAGTCAAACACTTTTTAAATCACATAAAGTTCCCAGAATATGCTCGTGCAGTGTGAGCCGGGCTGTATAATGATCGAGACAAAAATACATTGGTGTTTAGTGGTGCTGGCAGTTTAAGCATTTTATGCAGGGCCTTGGGGGTGTCAGACTGTTGTTTTGTTTATAATTACATTTCTACTTTCAAAGCAGTTCTCCTCTTGTGTTCCTGCCATGTGCTGCATTCAGAGTGATGGCCTCCTCCTCCCACTCGCTGCCTGCCTATTGTGTCCGCGGCAGCGCTCTCGACACCGGCGCGCTCTGTGCACACAGGCAGGCCTCTGCATCGCACGACGGCCTCAGTCGAGTCCTCAGCCAGGTGCATCATGCTGACAGGTCTGACAGCAGGCTAACCTCCTTCTGATGTCTTTTCTTCAACAAGAATAGAAGACAGAGGTGCCAGCACATGGCTGCAAAGTTTGTAACCAGGCTTTGCCGGCAGCCACATTTCACGGAACATTTTAACATGCAATTTAAAGATGTAAAAAAGTAATTCAGTGTATTTGCTTGTATTAGTTTACCATAAGTCAGGGTTCAGTTTATTCTGGTAAATTGATTATTTTTGTTTAGTAGCTGTCCTGGTACTTTGCATCAACATAAAATGATTTTCAACAGCAGATGTTAAAATTTCCCTTTTTTTCTGAGCACTTTAAATGCCTCCTCTGATTAACATGTTATATGGCAGAAAGCTCCTGAACAGCTACTAAATGGACCTTCTTTTTTCCCTCAATCAAGGCCTTTAATTTCTGCATGCTATTGCCTTTAAACTAGTTTATTGTGAAGTGTAGTACATATGGACAAATTGTTTTTATGTTTAAACATATGGCATACTGCACTCTATTGTGCATTTATTTACATAACAGACCATTTATCACTAATGCAAACTGGAGCACTAATCTTGTCTGTCATTAGTTAAAATGATGTAAACGTAGCTATTGGCTAGATATCGGTGTTGGTTAGTTTAAACTTTAAAAAATAACTTTCTGGCATCTTTAGTACAGCTTATATATGTTTTTTTTCCATTTTTCTTCACAGCTTGTTTAAGTTTGACTGTCTGATGCACAGAAAGAAAGAGAGAGAGGGAAAAAAACAGAGTGAGATGGTTCCAGATGAAAATCCAAGCTGTCAGTCATCCTTATCTGTTGCCCAGCTCTGCTACCTGCAAACCTGGTAGCTCACAGACGCACAATGCTGAGTCTCACCAAGGAAACTAAAAAAAGACTCCCTCAGAGAACCCCTGTGGACTCGAACCTGTCATTAACCCCTGTCAAATTCTCTCTTTCTTTCTCTTGCTCTCACAACCTCTCTCTCTCTCTGTTTTTCCCCCTCTCTCTTATTTGCTTAGTTAGTTAGTTTCTGGTTCTGTGGTTCAGGCTCCTAAAGTATATTTCCAAATCAATGTTTTATAAAGTTGGTGATGAAAAAAGACATACACTGACAATTTAAAAACAATACGTTGTAATACTAAGCTGTAATTATCCAGAGCTGGGCACACCTGCAGAAATTGTTACAATATAAGAGAAAAAGTATGACGGGAATTAAAAGAAAAAGTTGATGAACACATTTAAATGAAGTGAAACAGGATGCCACACTGTTGTCCTATGTGGATACCATGCCAGTTAAAAGGAGAAGACCTTAAATATAGAAGAGAAACACACAGCAGGGAAGTGACAGTGGAGTATTTCATTTTGATTGAGAATGTTGAAAACATGTTTTTGTATCTGGCAGGATTGTCCAAGCTATGATGTCATTCATGTGTAATATTGCTAGGTTAGGTGTTAGGCTATTTGTTGACATTTTTGGCACCTTACTTGTTTTATGTAAGATTGTTTTAGACCAGAAGTCACTAATAGGCGGACTGCGGTCCAGATCTGGACCCAGACGCCGTTGTATCCAGACCCAGACCTGTAACTGATAAAATACTGTGGATTGTTACATTTTGTGGGTGCAGATTCTCCAGTTATTACGGTAAAAGTGGAGCGGCCCTCAGAAACTCACAGAACACTGTGTATAGCCAATCTTCTCTCGGACTAATCAGCCAATCAAATCCGTGCATTCAGACATGCAGAGGGACTAAACTGTCTGTCTCTCCAAGGTAGCTATTGCAGTTCATATGTGTTGAGATGTTTTTTTTTATAAAGTTATTAGATGTGAAATGACAAAGGCTCTCTTTAAAAAAAAAAATCAAATCAATCAAACTTTATTGATATAGCAGCTTTCATACAGGCTAGTGTAGTTCAAAGTGACTCACAGTTAGTTGATTGACAAGTTGATAATAAGACAGAACAAGTGACAGCATAAAGAAAAGGAATAAAAACAAAGAACAAATTAAAAGACAATCATTTAGACCAATGCACGCAAGAGAAAATAAGAATTACTTAATTTAAAAAATGTAAATAAAATAAGTAAATAAGTAAAATAAGAGAGAAAGTTTATTAAAAGAGTAAAAACTAGGTTCAAATAGATTAAAAAGACAAAAGTAAAATAAACGATTAAGTTAAATAAAAGATGGACTATAGGACTAAGAGACACAAGAAACAGACAAATAAGATAAGAAGATAAAACTATAAAATGATATTAATAAAATAATGTAAAAAAAAAAGTTAAAAAAAAAAAATAAAAAGATGAAAAATTCAAAACATCAAAACAAAAACAATAAAATAATAGAATAAAAAGAAAATAACAATTTAGTTTTTAATCAAAAGCCAGTGTTTAAAGTCAGGGTTTGGTTTGTCCATTCTGGGCTACTGTACAAACATGGCGGTGCAACATGGTGGGCTCTGTGGAAGAGGACCCGCTCACTATGCAGATATAAAGGCCTCATTCTAAGGCATTGAAAACACAACTATTCTTATTTTTAGGTGAAAAAAACCCAAATTAAAACATACTTATTAACATTATATTCCATCTGTCAAGTCAGTTCCACTAGTTGCCGCTAAATTATACACACTGCACCTTTCAATTACCACTGTCATTACTGTACACAGCATGGACAGCTTCCCAGTGGTAAATATGGAATGGCTTGGTGGGTTCAGCCTGGCTTTCAGATCTTCTGGGGGAAAAAAATCCTTTTATGAGCAATCTGAGGCTGAAGAGCTGTCAGCAGAGCAGCTATTGTAATGGCTTTATATCACAACATTATCTCTTGGTTTTATCATCAAATGCTGTTTTTTATCATTGTCTTTATTTATTCTGATATCATAATGTATTGGTTGCATGCCTCCGTCTTTTTAGAGTGGATTTGATGCGTTTTGCTTTTCTTGTATTTGTTAATTGCCAATTAACTACGTGCAGAAAGTGCAACAGCACTAACAAGCTGCGCGCTCTTGTTTCTTCCACCCAACCAATCACAGTGCTGCTCCTGCGCACCGCCCAGCCTGTCATTCACTTTTTAATTAGGGACTTTGGGAATGCAGGTGTATGTGTGTAACCCTGTAAAGACCTGCCGTGACACCGGCAGAGACTGACAGTAGAGCTTCATGGATGGAGAGGACGGAGAGGATGGAGAGGATGGAGAGGATGGAGAGGACGGAGAGGATGGAGGGGATGGAGCGGACGGAGAGGATGGAGAGGATGGAGAGGATGGGTGGCTCATCCCTCATCATGTTCTCCAGACCCTTATTGGGGATCCAAGGGTTTACCAGGCCAGATAGAATATGCAGTTCCTCTAGTATGAACATTGAAAGAAAGAAAAGTAATTCCAATTTTTCTGCTATTTCAGATGTTTTTCAACCCTGACCAGAATACATGTTGTGGTCATATTTAAAACAATGATATATTGAACATTGTGCAAAATATTGTCAATCAGCAGCGTATGTGCAAAATAATCTGAAAAAAACTTAGACATAATATTGCGGAAATTTCACAATTTTTTCTTAACACATCTCAGACTGTTCATCTATTTTGTAAACATATGCTTTATTGTACTAAAGTTATTATTTATAGGTTATGCAATGTTTTTACTGGTCTGGCCCACTTGAGATCAAATTGAACTGTTTGTGGCCCTTGAACCAAAATGAGTTTGACACCCCTGCTCTAGTGGAACCTGAGTCATACTGTAGCATATTAGAAAATAAATTATATATAGATATATATATATATTTTTAGATTTACTAGCTATATGGTTCCTCTGTGTTTGTCGAGCAGTAGACGGCTACTTCCATTACCCGACCCAACAGTTGTTCACACAGCCCTGAAAGACTGTTGAGGGCAGTAAGCTTATAGTGAGAATGGATCTGAACTGGGGGGTGCGGCAGTGGCAGGATACCAACAACCTCTAAATTCCAGTGAGTCCCAGACAAAGTAGTAACATCCACCTTAAAAGAGACAAGGATCAGCCATACAAAATAATGTTGGGTAAGCCCTAAATCTCACCAGTACACCTTCCTGCTTTCTCCGTCCTCTAAAAGGTTTCCTACAGGGAATGGTGTAAGGTAGGCAGGCATGCAGGTATATCCAATAAGAAGAGAGGAGGGCTTGTAGTCTGGCCTCCCAAATCATGTTTTGACAACATCTCTAGAGAAGCTCAGATGTTAAGAATTGTTTGGCGATCATAAACCAGTTGAAAGCAAACAATAAGCTGACTGCTCACCATACAGACTGGTGACAGATTCTTCACTCTTCTTATCATCTAAACAGTATAATAAACCTAAAGTGGTTTGGGGGCCCTTTTAGTTGGGGTCCCCACTCCCTAGGCAGTGCCATTTTTGCCTAAGGGTAAAGTCCAACTCGCCCTCACCTAGCATCCCACGATGAAGTTAAATTGAACTGGTATGTACCTCACAGTGTTGAAGGGGTGATACATATATTTTTTAATCATATTTCTGAACTAGTAAAACCAGGTAAGCACCAACAAGTCCTCTAAATTAAATGACAAAGTAATCACTTGTAATTGTGTTCCCAGACAACACATACATACGTATGGTTTTTCCTGTACTGGTGACCCTCTGAGTGACTCCCAAAAACGTACAAATCACTGTTGCAAAAACAAAGATTAGGATTTTCTGATCGGACATCACTATGGTTAGAGTTTGATTGTTGGACAAACACACAGATCACAAGTCTAACTTCAGTTAGGCTGGTTTAATAATCAGCTGAGGAGAAGAGTATACAGAAGCTATTGTAATCAAACAAAACTCCAACGGGGTTAAAAATGTTCTCCTGACCAACATCTGGAATGTCACCTTCAACCTTTCCAATCTTGGGCTCTTTTCTCTATTCTGTTATTACCTTCATCAAAGAGTGTCCTATATCAGTCGTATATCTCTTGATTTTGTCAACTCTTAAAAGATGTGGCTCCTATCCTGAAGTAGACTGAGCAAATGTTGCGAAGCCCATGTGGGCTGACTGTATGAGCCCCATAAGGGATGTAAGGGGGCTAAGCTGGCATAAACAGGGCAAATTGTATGGACCCATATTTTTTCAGAAACATGGGCCCCACATGTTAAGCCCATGTGTGCTGGCTAAATGGGCCCCATTTAAGGTCCATTCTAATTCCACTAAGACCCTATATGGGCGCACATATGGGGCCAACATGGGTCTCACCCACTTTGGCCCGACTGAAACCCAGTGAGAACCCACTTGAAGCCCATATGGGCAAACACAGGTGGGGCCATCATGTAATTACTTGGTTATGGTATGGGAAACACTGTGGTTACTGTGGTTGTAACTACTTTGTTTTTAAGGTTTGGGACCATGGTTAAAATAATAAAGCCTTGATTTAGGCTTGGTGGTGCAGGGGGTAATAATGGTTATAGTTAAAAGACACCAAGTCTGACTGTCGATAGAAAACAGGAAGTCAACAGTGGTGTTCTGTGTCAAAGTCAGGCATTGTTTTGACTCATTCATCCACCCTGACCTCCTACAGACTGTGTTGCTCTATAACAACATCACAGGGCTTCCTCCTTTGCTGCTGATGGACATGAGTCCAATTACTTGCAAAAACAGCTTCAGCTGCCCCAGGAGCAGTAGCATTTTCAAAGACCACGATGCACATCACACTAGTTGGGACCCCTAGTGAGTAAAAAAGAACAACTATGGCCGCTGCTTCCCCGAATGTACTCTAACAATACTCTGCAGTGCAGTCCACTGCTAGTTATCCCACTTTTGGCATTTCCAACTTCCAAATCAACTCAACTTCAGCCAAAGTACGGCGCAGTGCTATCAACCTCCACTGAGAGCAGACGCTTCCACAAAGGAACTATTTAGCATAAGAGTGACACGGAGTGAGGGGTGGGGGTTATAGGGGGGGGGGGGGACTTGACTGGGTGGGATGGGAGAGAGGGCACAGTATGGCAGGAGAGTTAATCTATACCGAACTTGACACGCAATTAGAACATACATGGCATACACTATATAGACACTTATGGAGTGTATGCAAGTGTGTGTGTATGTGTGTGAGAGAGAGAAAGAACGAGAGAGAGAGAGAGGGGGAGAGAGAGAGAGTGAGAGAGAGAGAGAGAGAGAGAGAGAGGGGGGGAGAGAGAGAGAGAGAGAGAGAGATTGAAAAAGAGAGTGTCCCCTGAATACACATTAGCTGGGGTCTGGCCTTTTATACGTCCTGCTCTCACTGTATCAGTGACACACACACACACATGCACACACACACACACTCGCACACACCTGTCATGGCTAATGCAGGAGGGGCATGGAGCAAGTTGTCAGCACTGTCATCAGGCAGGCAATGAACTGCAGGAACGAGAAAGTGACAGGAGGTGGTGTGTGTTTGCGTGTGTGCATGTGTGTGTGTGTGTTTGTGTGTGTGTGTGTGTGTGTGTGTGTGTGTGTGTGTGTGTGTGTGTGTTAGGGGAAAAAGAGAGAGCGAGAGAGAGAAAGATGGAGAGGTCAAGTATTGGAGGGATGTGAAATAGGAAAAAAAGAAAGTTCCAGCTTCTCTGTTTCTCCTCCTGACTGTCCCTCTGTCAAACAGTCTGTTGTTCAGATATCAAACTGTCCAGTGTCCAGAGAAAGATCATACACAGTTACTCAAAGGTAAAGCTCAGAAACCTTCAAAAATAAAGCCAGACTTTCTGCCTTCATTCAGACAAAAATCTGAGTACAGCAAAAAATTAAACAATTAACAAGTAAAAAAAAAAAAACCTAAAATAAGAGAAAGGAACAGGTGGAATTATGCCATTACAATATTCTAGAAATGATACATCAAGGCAAATCAGAAACCTTCACAGTTCATCTCAGTGAAAGAAACTCAAAATAAGGAGAGCAGATTGCCTTTATAATAAGGCTAAATTGGGGAAATTGTTTATTTATAAGCACTCAGTGAAATATAAAAGAATAGTCCACAATTCTGTCATCTTATGTTAAAACTATTAAACTTGAATTATGATATAACTGATGAAGAAGGTAAGCAGGCTGCAAGGGGGGGAAAAAGCTCATTCTGGCTCTGAGAGCGGCTCAAAACCATCACCAGACTCCCAGTGAATTATTCTAGATTGATTTAAAGCCTGACACATCTGTAAAACATGGTCAGTCCTCCACATGTTATAGGAATGTGTTGCTGTACAGAGGTTGATGTTTACCAAAGACTTAGTGTTATATATCATATCCAGCTCTGTGTACTATAGTGGTTCTGTCTAGACTGTGTAATCAATAACATAATAAATGTCTGGCTGCAGCTTTTACTGCCAAAAAGTTGATATTCTGTAAATGGAGATAATAATAATGTCACCCTGTCAATTCTGGTCAAATGCATTGTTGTATATTTACATTGATATAGGCTCTCTGCATAATTATGATGCTTTGTGGTTGTAGCATAAATGTACTATGAACCCAATATATCATATACATATATAATACATAATGGTTTTGTGTATCTATTCATGTTTTCTGACTTATTGACATGAACCATCATAGTGTTTACATGTATTTTCACACATGTTGCAAATATTAATTTTTTTTTATATTTCTTGATTGTGTTTGTCATTTTTTTTCTTTCTTTCCAGATCTTTCCTCTTATGTGTGTAATAAAATCACTAAACTAAAAAAAGCTTTTTGAGACAAATGCAAAATAAGGATTTTTAAGACTTTTTTAAAAAACTATTATTATTTTAGGAGTAATTATTATTTTTAAAGTTAATTTGGTTTGTCAAATATAATTGTCTTTTATTTAAAGAACCCGGTTAAATAAAGATTTTAACTTAAGATTTTTTTTTGATATTATGATCTTGAGAAAAACTGAAATAAATGAATACATCTGTATCTTGTTTAAAACTGTTCATTATTATATACAGTGTATACTTAGCTATATAGTGTATACTTCAACATTTAAATATCTCATCAGTATTCTCTAACATTATTGGTTAGTATTTCTTATTGTGATTTTGCTGCATCATTTTAATGCAGACATTAAAACAAGTAAAGATTGGTAAGCCTGAAAAGTTGTCCAGCAGGAAATGTTTACAATTTTAATCACAAACTTACTTTTAATATATATTTTTTTGCTTTTCCTCTAAATATGATGATGAAGGGCGGCTGTGGCTCAGGAGGTAGAGCAGTCATCCTCCAATTGGAAGATTGGCGGTTCGATTCCCGGCTCCTCCAGTCCACATGTCCATGTGTCCTTTGGCAAGACACTTAACCCCAAATTGCTCCCGTTGCCGTGCCAACGGTGTATGAATGTGTATGAATGATTAGCTTCCTCTGATGAGCAGGTTGGCACCCTGCGTGGTAGCTCCTGCCATCAGTGTGTGAATGGGTGAGTGAGTTGTAGTGTAAAGAGCTTTATAAGTACAGTCCATTTACCATTTACCATGAAAAAATATAAATATAAATGACTGAATATAGTGTGATTCACTACACATTGGAAATAGTTGTAACCTCTCTCAGCTGCACAAACCATAGATCCCTTCCACCTTCAGATTTGAGTAATCCAACAGGTAATCAGCTGTTTCAAAAATAGAGGCAAACAAGAAAGAAGAAGAAGAAAACAGCCTGATCCAGTTTATCTGTTAGTGGGCAGGGTTTTGTAATAAGATAATCCTATTATATGTGCTATAATGTCTGCTATATAACAAATATGCATGCAGGTGCAGGTGTGCGCTTTTAAACTACACACACACACACACACACACACACACACACACACACACACACACACACACACACACACACACACACACACATACAGTTGAGTGACAGGTCGGAGTAAGGTGCAGGATAAATCTAGAAGCAACAACCTAGTTTCATGTAATTTTAATGATTATTCCCTGGACTCGGGACTGAACACACACACACACACACACACACACACACACACACACACACACACACACACACACACACACACACACAGGACTCTCATACATACGCTCATTAAGACTTGCAGTGACTGACAGTGAAACAGCGACTCAAACCATAAAAACACAAACTTTAGTCACAAAGAGAAGATGCTCCTGGACATGCATTAATGGAACAGATACAATTTAAATACAAGATGTTTGCAAAAAAGCTCCTTTTCCTAAATCTCCGGCACCAAAGAATGACATTAATACTGTATGAAATTAACTCGTGGCGTGGAAGCCGATAAATCAGGCATTTTACCACAGATTGGTGCCTTGGTAATGTGTAATGGTATTAAGTATATGATCCATTTCTCAGCAGCTTTATGAGGGTTTCAGGCCATGCATAAAGAAAATCAACTGGAAGGGCAAGGTGTGTGAAGGTCGAAATCTGAGCTTTTGCCACAGGTGTAGAGCACGCTTATTACACTTTTAATGGTTTTAATCAGATTTCGGGTCTGTTTTAGTTGCTGTTTATCTTTCTTAATGTATTACTGTAGTTTGCATATTTATCTCCTCACAACAGAATGCACTGTTCCTTCCAGAAATCTTTTTTTTTTTTTTTTTTTTTTACTGTAGAATAATTAAAAAAAAAAAATTAATTTAATTTTGAGTTGTGGTAAATCCTGTTTTATTGCAGCTACAATACAAACAGTGAACACCATCTGTAAATGTGTACCAAGATAAAGAAAACACATCCGATACCCACCTGCTGTACGCTGATGTACGTTTCAAACATATTACAAGAAAGCCTAAAATGCTGCAGAAGAACATAAATGGGAAGCTATTAAAATGCTCCTTTATGAGCCACACATTGTTACATTCCAAAAATCAATTATGGAGAGTGAGGCTGTAATTAGACAGCATTTACCATCAATGCCCCCTAAAAAACTCTCTGACCTGAGGCTTTTTTTGGTGGTTCACGATCTTGCTGGCTCAAAAATAATAAATAATTTCACAATTTATGAAGATTTGCAGAGGGAGATAATGTTATACAATGCTGGATTATCAAGCAGGCAAAGCAAGCAACTGCACCAAACCCTCGGGGATGAATGCCAACACACTAAGTTCACTTTGTGGCAATTAGTGTGTGCCAGTTTGATTAATTGCATATTTGATTGGAAATCCCTTCATCACCAAAGCACAATATAATCAGTAATGATTAGGATTTGATGGTGAGTTCACGTCAGATGTCTCACAACTCTAAGGAATACCTAACATCACATTTTTCCAGCTGAACCCCTCCATCTGTTCCAACGTTGGCTGAAAATGACCACATTGCTCATCATAAGAGGGTCATTGAGAACATTGATTTTCAGCATTTTTAAGGTTTCTTCTCCATTATTACCTAATCTACTTTACCTTGAATGTTTCAGTTGATGCATGGTTTATTATTTATCTTCAAACACACAGCAAATCTGAGATTAGTTGCAGACCTGTTGCCAGGGCATGTGATGTTTTTTAGTAGGCAGGGCATCATTCATTATAAATGATATCTTCATAAAAATCCCCAAAACATCCATAAATATATTTCATGCATAAATTGACAAACGTGTTCATTATGTCATTTTGTGAGAATCTGTTGTTTTGCAAAAATTCACTTGCAGATATTTGAAATAATTCTATCTGAACTGTATGTCAGTCCAGCACTTAAAGTACAATTACTGCAGAAACAGTAAATCTGACTGAATGACATGGAACCTGTGATGCTTTTCAGATAAATAAATCAAATGCTGCAAGTCAGAACTGCACTGCACCAGATGTCCAACTTAACTATGACTGACAGCTGTCAAGCACCGCTCTGAAAATCATTAGAATGTTTTTATCAATCTATTTATTTAGCCATTCAACTATACTGCATGGTGGCTTAGTGGTTAGCACTATTGCTCACAGCAAGAAGGTCTTGGGTTTGATACCCAGCTGGGGCCTTTCTCTGTGTAGTTTACATGTTCTTCCTGTGTTTGCATGGGTTTCCTCTGGGTGCTCCGGATTGCTCCCATTGTCAAAAACATATGTGATAGGTTCATTCTCCTGTCAGTGCCTGTGATGACTGACATAGATCTGGAGTTGGTCCCCGGGTGCCGCACAGTAGCTGCCCACTGCTCCTAGTACTTAGGATGGGTTCAATGTGTGACAATAAAGTACCTTTACCTTTTAGAAACAATCTCCTTAAACCAGGTCAGCCAGATTGAGACTGTCCTTGCCTTCCTCTTATTATTTAATCAAATAATAAAATATGATTTATTTGAACTCCTTCTCCAACTGACTGACTAAAAGTCTGATGGTCCAGGTGGGAAATAATAGTGGAAAGATATTCTTTAATGAGATGTTGTGTATGTGTTACTCCCTTTTTTTGTTTCTTTGTTTTTTTTAATTTAAAAATGTAAATAAGTGAAGAAAAAGTGCAAACCAATAAAAAAAAAAACTATTATCAAGTAACACAATGCATTTGATGCAAACAAAGGGGACAAGAGCCATCCAGCTCTCTGCCCCATCTGCCAATTTAACTATCATGAAGTCAAGAGCTTTCAGCCGATCTGCCCCCCGCCTCAGGAACTCTCTCCCACCAGACATTCACACTTCTGACTCTGTTTCCACCCTTAAATCCCGCCTGAAAACGCACCTATTCAGAGTGGCATACTCTGTCTCACACTGACTATGTAATCACATTCTTGTTTATTTATTGTACTGATGCACTTTATAGTCACATTCATATTTATTTATTTATCTTTGCAAAATTATACTAACTTCCTCATCAATGTTACCTGATTTATATTGTTTGATGTACTGTTGTTGTTATGTGTGTTAGCTGTCCTTGAGTGCTTTGAAAGGCGCCTTATATAAAAAGCATTAAGAAGCACACACAAAGTTGTGTTCGACAAATGAGGATTTTCTTAAAAAAAGGACAATAAATACATAAATAAAAATTGGTGATAACAAAAAGACAGGTCACAAGAGCTCATTGGGTCACATTGTGTGTATTTTTAAAGGTAGTAAATGTAAGTCAAGTTTATTTGTGTTTATGAACAAATCAGAAAAGCTTCTGTGTCCATTTGCACACACTTTGGACCCAAACTTCAGCTTCACCAGTTTCAGGTTTATGAGCTTTACAAGTTATTAAGAATCCCTATTTATATTCTGAGTCAGATTTATGGACATCTATTGAAGATCCTGACATTTCTATAATAAGTGCATCACATCAATGAGCAAGATAATGACACTGATAATACTAGACCTAAGATACAACAATAACTTGGCCTGTGGTGGTAGCAAAAACCTTCCTGAGGTGAATCAGAGCAGTAATTTAATGCAGAAACCCAACAACAGATAGACCTTAATTGCTCAATATTTGGATGTTGCAGCTTCAACTGTATTTTTAAATTTTTAATTTTTGCTTCTGGAAGCAAAATCCTTGACAAATAATTAATAATTAAAATAGATGATCTTAGAATACAAGATACAATATAGCTAGAATACAAGAGGTCAGAGTCAAATCAATAGCCGGTAGCTCATTCATTTTTGATTTTTTTTTTTGCCAATATGTAGGACTTTCCCCAGAATTTATAAAGCCCACCACCCCTCCAGCATTAGTCAGATAAATCATACATTTGACACTAAGACATTCTATTAAAATTCCCACTATGCTGTGCTTTTTGTTAGTCTATATCCTATTTATTATGTCTCTATGTTTGATTTCTAACAGTTATCAGAGGATTTATGTTGCTTATGTCTTCTAATGGCAGATCTCTATTTTCTTGATTTATTAAAATAATGTCTCAAATGTAAAAATGTAAAAAAAAAAAAATCATGGGTAGGCAAATTAAATTCTTTGGAAAGTTGATTTACTTTTAACAGATAATCTGTTTTTTAGCTGTCATTTCTATGTATTCATTGCCTTAATACCAATATTATAATATATTTTACTTTATTAGTGTTTGTACTCTTTTAAATTATCATTATATCAGTTTGTTTTGATACATTTTTTAAAATACGATGGAATAAAAAAAAAAAAGACAAATGACAAAAAAGTGTTCCGACAGAGGAAAACTCCTAAAGTGCAGATGCCATCATAGAACAGATGATCATAAATATTAACCTCTCTAAACACTATTCCTCCATGTGGAGAAATGGATTCTTTGTGAAGTCAGCCATTATTCTCCAACAGTGCCAAAGCAGTTACTGTGCATCATTACCCATGGCCATAACGCCACATAATGACAGCATTTCACTATTACTACAAATGTTAGGCCTTAAATGACATGCACGCAGCTGCTATATTTTCCGGCCTGCTTAACAAAAAGAATGAAACATCTAAATAAGAAATAGCTTGGATATGTTCCTCAGAGACAAGCATTAAAGAGATATGTGCCCATCAGATTTCATAAAGCAGGACAGGAATGGGACTATTGCAGGGAATTTGTTTCCAAAGCATTTTATATATTTAGCAGGAAATAGCTCGATGGGAGGGAGGGGTTCTGAGCGGCTCCATGGTGACGGTCTGGTCTGACCAATCAGATGAGCTATTGACTGCAGATTTCTTTTCTCTGTCAGTCTAGAAATGTACAGCTTTCATTAAACATTCCCCAGCAAGATGGGCTTGAAATCAAATTTAAAGGACCATTCTGGTATTTTTTACATTACTTTTATATTCTAATCCTAAATCTCTTACTTGTTTCTGTGTTCATACTGGGTTTGCTTGAATGAGAGTTCCAATTGGGATTCATCAAACTCTTTTAACTGCACAAACTTGTCATATAATGTTCATTTCAGTCTGAGCAATGTCATCTGTTCATGAGGATGTGATCATAAGCATCATTTACACCGACATGTTTGTTTGAATCCGACAGCTAGTTTTGAGCCCTGTCACGATGTGACGGACAATAAAGTTTTTTGAATCTCGAATCATTAGCTGTCGGATTCAAACAAACACGTCGGTGGTGTGGGACTTCTTCGGAGTAAACGAGACAGATAAAACACAAGCTTACACCTAGGTTACACTAGGTGTCTGTCCAGGGGGCGGGGGGGGGGGGGGGGGGGGGGGGGGTGTCTAATCAGCGGCAACTGAAGTTATAAGGACGCTTTGCTCTCACACGCGCTGCATTTATAGTCACACACACACACACACACACACACGCTGTCACTCTGTAGCGCGTGCTCTTGCTCATTCACTCCATATTCCGGGAGAATACGTCTCATTTGCGGGCGTCATGGAGACGCTATCAATATGCGGGAGAATCCCGGAACTTCCGGGAGAGTTGGGATGTCTGCACAGCGTAAATTGACCGATTAATGTGTATGTTATTATTACTCATTGTTGAACGTGACCGCTGTGAAACAATCAGAAAATAATGTGTTATTGATCTGATTCACCAGCTTCTTACTGTCAGCTGCTCCTCTACTCCGTATCAGCACGTGGGTTAGGGTTAGCTGCCTTAACAGTAAATTAACAAGTTATTAAAATACACATATTGCTCCCTCACGTGATCGGATCGGTGATCGGGTTATTTAAACTCAGTAATCGGTGATCGGCCCCAAAAATACTGATTGTGTAAAGCCTACAAATGATAAACACATAAAGGCTTTTCAAACACATCCCTACATCACTGCAACAGGCTCTTGTTACCCGAGCACAATTTACATGTTAATGTAATGTTCTTGCTCTAGGAATCTGCCTCTTGTTTGTCTTCCTGACAAAGTTCCTGCTCATTTTGCTCTGTTAAAAGTAAGAAATTACTAAATATATCATATAAGTATATGCCAACATGTGACAACCAACCTCAAAGAGAATGTGACAAACATCCCAAACTGGGATTTATTGTTACCAGTAAAGTGAACAACCACATGTTGTAGCATAGTTGAACTATCGCTCTCTCTTCATACTTTCTAATGGTAATGATTGTTTTATTATAAAGTCATTGTGTAAAAGCACAGAAGAGAAACAGTGAAGAGTTGGATATTTACATTATTACATGAAAAACACTAAACATCCTGTCACCTCTACGTCAAATGGTTTACTCCTGACCTTGACTTCACCCAAATTCTGAAACTTTCAGTACCAACACATTTTAACAGTGTCCTCTATGGACCAAGATCTAATGAATGTGAAAACCAACCCTGTTCTCCCCTAAATAAAGAAGAATTTTACACAGCAGAGTTTCAGGTCCTGCTGTCAGAAAATGTAATCAGCGTCAGTAGTCGTATTAGAGGAGATGAAGCAATTACAAAATATAGATCTATCAAAGCAGCTCTGTGCTGTGACAGAAACAAAGACGGAATGCTTTGATATGAAGTTAGATGCTAAAAAAAAAAGCAAATTTCTAAAGCAAAGCGCTACATGACTAATTTGAGGGGCAGTCACAGAGATATTAAAGGAGAGAATATTAAAGCTTGCAGTAGGTGATGTTACACTGTCAGCTGCAACACAACATGATGCTGGACAGAGAGCTGCAGCTGTTTATAACTATGACTGATGAAAAAAATCACAACTTAAAAAAACTGAATGCCATGATGATACTGTATGCTTAACCCTGTAACACCAAGTGAATCATATTTGATACATGAGTTTTAGAGAGCTCTATATCATACTCACAGAGAGCTCACATCACAGAGAGCTCACATTATATTGTTTCAGAAACATAGGCGTAACTCACCCAATGGGCCCCACCTAAAACGCAGTCAGAACCCTCTTGAAGTCCACATGGGCATACACAGGTGGGGCCACCATGGAAACTGCAGACAAACCGACATGGGACCCATATTGCAGCCCAAATTTAATCCTTATGAGGCCCACAAGGACATGCTGGCTGGGAAGGTCAAATAAACACTCCAGTTTCAAAGAACTGCTAATTATTGATGGTTTAGACTTTACAGGGTTAACAGAATATTCTTTATGCATTCAGTTTGTTTTAGTTGTGTTATTTCGGTTAATTTTGGTATTACATGTAAACTCCAAATTCAAGAGCGTGTCATGAAGAAAGGCAGACTGAGTCACTTTACCACTCATGAATGTGTTCATACTTACTTCTTTAGGATGCCTGCTATTGCTGCTTTGCCTAAACTGTTATTCATTTTCCTCCATGGCTATTGTCACTGTTTTCATGCCTGTTTAATGTCGCCTTCATAAAGGACTAACTTGTAAATCATTTATTTTGAGCAGGTTGTGACGGATGTTTCGTAAACATTGTCAGTGTAGACAGCTCCGGGGGTGATCATCAGGGTTTGGGGCAGACCTGAGGCCTGTACTACGAAGCTGGATTTTCTCTTATGGAGGTAGCTTCAGGCGCAACCCTGGGTATTCCGTCCTACGACGCTGGTTCACTTCTTACCGGGGTAAATCCCCATGGTAACTTAAGCTGAACGGCTAACCTGCTCCGGAGCAGGTTATGTTCTGGATAAAAGATCAACGAGTATAAAAGCACCACCTACTGACCAATCAGTTCTCTTGGAAAATGGCCCATTCATAGTAGATCCTGTCCACATTGCTGCGCGGATCGTGAGAGGTTAAAACTATCTGAAAGGTACAGATTTTCAAGCGACATTAAGTTAGTTAAATATTCAACATTCATTTGACATTAAATACAAACCTATTATTCGCTTCAACCATTTGAGTGAATGATGTCAAACCAACTGTATAACATACAGACTAATATCACCCATGTGCCTCAAGGCTTATTTTTCAAATATATATTTTCATCAATTTTTTAACAATTTAAATAAATAAATAACCTTACCACCACTCCAGTTTCAGAACTTGTGTCAGGAAACCTGACAAGAAGTTTCAATAAGAACATCTTGAGAGCAAAAGTGAAGAAGTGCAGAAGAACAGAATTCTATTCATATTTTTTAATTGACCAATTGTAACCTGACCATTAAGAAACAGATGAAATCCCCAATAACCGCACTAGCCAATCAGAAGCAAGAAACAAGCCAGGTAACCCAGAGCAACATAAAATCAGACTCCACAGATCAGACGGCGCTGATCTAACATGTCCAACAACATATGATCAGTAACCACATTGCTAACAAACACAAACAGTAGCAACGATACAAATGATGAAATCACCTGGGTTGGGGAGGTCACTGTCTGACTCTTCTGTGCAGACTCTGGCTCCAAATGACATCACACAAACAAGACGGCTTCTCCTAGAAAAAAGATACTTTGGCTTCACTTTTGCATAGCGGCAGGAAGTGGAAATGTATCATCCATACAGTCAGTGGTTAGAATAGAGAGTTAAAAAATAAATAAATAAATAATAATAATAATAATAATAATGCATTTTATTTAAAGGCGCCTTTCAAAGCACTCAAGGACACCTTACAAGGCACATTAAACACAACAACAGTACATCAAACAATATAAATCAGGTAACATTTAGTGCAAAGATGAAGAATAAATATGAATGTGACTATAAAGTGCATCAGTACAATAAATAAACAAGAATGTGATGCATAGTTAGTGTGAGAGAGAGTATGCCACTCTGAATAGGTGTGTTTTCAGGCGGGATTTAATGGTGGAGACAGTGTCAGAAGTGCAAATGTCTGGTGGGAGAGTTCCAAAGGCGGGGGGCATGTTGATGGACATGGAGAACGTGTTGAGTGTTGCTAAGGTTGATCTGGTACCGATGAGGAGGACCTCAGTTTTTTTGCCGTTGAGTTTAAGGAAGTTGAGTGAGAGCCATGATTTAATTTCCAGTAAGCAGTCCGATAGGGCGATGGGTGGCAGAGTGGAAGAAGGCTTAGTGGAAAGATAGAGTTGGGTATTATCAGCGTAACAGTGGAATTGTATGTCAAATTTCCTGAGAATATGACCAAGAGGCAGAAGATAAATAATGAACAGGAGGGGGCCAAGGACAGAGCCCTGGGGAACACCACTAGAGACTGGAGAGGAGCCGAATCTCAGGTTCTTGAGTTGAACAAGCTGTGCGGCCAGAGAGATATGATCTGAACCAAGCCAGAGGGATGTCAGTGATTCCAATGGAGGCTAACCTGTCCAGGAGGATTTCATGGGAAACGGTGTCAAAAGCTGCGCTCAGGTCGAGGAGAACCAGAATGGAGAGAAGTGATTGGTGATTTTCACTAGGGCTGTGTCAGTGCTGCGGAGGGGACGGAAGCCAGACTGAAATTGTTCATAGAGATTGTTGTCAGACAGATGGGTTTGGAGCTGAGCTGCAACAGTTATTTCTAGTATTTTGGAGAGAAATGGCAGGTTTGAGAAGGGACGGAAGTTGTTCAAATCATTCGGATCGGCGCCAGGTTTCTTGAGTGTTGGTGTTATTGCAGCAGTCTTTAGTGATGATGGAACAACACCAGAAGTCAGTGAGGAATGAATGATGTCAGTTATTAACGCGGACAGGGCAGGTAGGCAGATTTTTACCAGGTGGGTAGGTAGGGGGTCTAACTGGCAGGTAGATGACTTGGATTTATGAATGAGACCAGTTATTTCGGAGACAGTTGGCAGTATGAAGCTGGCGACCGGAGAGCTGAAGGAAGATGTAGGCCAATAGTGCATAGAGGATGCAGAGTTATTTGTAGCAGTCAGTGTCTGGTGGATATTTTCAATCTTGGCATTGAAGAAGGTCATGAAGGTATCACACTGTGTAACTGTGAGTAAGTGAGGTGGTAGAGCATCAGGTGGTTTCAGAATATTGTTGAGAGTTGAGAATAAGGCTCTAGTGTTCCCATCAGCTGTCCTGATTAAGGTTGAGTAGTATGTGGTCTTGGCTGAAGAAAGAGCATCCTTGTATTGAAGTATGTGATTATAATACATTTCTTTGTGAACTGCAAGGCCGGTTTTTACATAGAGGCGCTCCAAACGACGGCCTTTAGTTTTGAGCTGGTGTAGTGCTGGTGTAAACCAAGGAGCAGAGTGGGTAAAAGAAACATACCTATTTTTCAGAGAGTATTTAGCAGTCCATGAAGTTCATCATTGTAGTGAGATACCAGTTCATCTGTGGTGGATACATTTTCTCTGCTAGGTAAGTCATCAATTCCATTGGAGATTATCATTCTTGGATAATCTTAGATTGACATTGCAGGATATTAACTTGTGGTCTGAGATAGGCAGATCTGAGGCACAACAGTTATGAGGGTTTACAACAGAACAGCAGATTAGGTCAAGAATGTGACCTTTGGAGTGTGTCGGAAAGTCAATATATTGCTGTATTCCAAGGCTTTCAAGGCATGAAGTAAAGTTCCTTGTAAAAGCATTGTTGATGCTATCCAAGTGAATATTAAAATCTCCCAGGAGTAGTAAATTAGGGGACACAGAACATAAGGTTGTTAAGAAGGCAGAGAATTCCTGTAGGAAGGCATTATTGGGCTTGGGTGGTCGATAAATAGTGGCGAGGATGATAGAAGTTGGGCCCTTGATTTGGAGAGCAATGGACTCAAATGAATGGTACACAGGCACAGTAATAGAGGACACTTTCCACTTTTCACTGTATAGTATTGCCAGGCCACCCCCTCTGCCAGAGGTACGGGGTTTTGATGTGTATACAAACCCAGGAGGAATAGTTTGATTAAGGTGTGAAAAGTCATTAGGCTGCTGCCATGTCTCAGTCAAGCAAAAGAAGTCGAACTAATGATCATTCAGTAGATCACAGAGCAGAGGTCCCTTGTTGGTCAGCGAACGGATGTTAAATAACCCAAAGGTTAGATTGCTGATGTGAGGTGTGGTGTTAGCTGACCTGGTTGGATTAACTAGGACACTATGATCAACAGTCCGTCTGCTCCTGTGCCTGTGCATTGATTTGTGATGTGAAAAAACAACAGGAATTGGGAACCAGTTAATCACAGCAGTGGAAGTAGCTTTAGGACATCTAGTAGGAGATAGTGGACCATGGTTAGGGCAATGAACCAGGGAAAGTGTCAGTACATGGGTTGGTCGCCAGGGGGAGCTTGTGAGAGACACAGTACTGTGTGTTACCGGAGTAGGCGGAGAAGAAGAAGACTCCAGGATGGGGGCGTGGCTGGTGAGCAGTCAATCACAGGGGGCAGCGGTCTGGACAGCATGCTGGATGTTAGCTGCTAATACTCTGCTACTCAGACTGTTGGGGTGGAGTCCGTCAGCGCGGATTAGGGAAGGACAGTTCCAGAATAGGTTGAAGTTATCAATGAAACCAATGTTGTGGATTCTGCAGGCGGACTGGAGCCAGGTGTTAAGATAGAGGATTCTGGAAGGCGCCCAGCTCCGCGGCCATCAATTGGCAGAGGTCCACTGAGCCAGACATCCTTTCCACAGCTGTTTAAGAGGCTAAAAAAGGTATTTTAGTCAGCTCCGACTGCCGGCGAGCCGTGTCATTGGTTCCTACATGAACTAGGACCCGGTTAATGGATGATGGGAGAGAGCACAGCGGGTCGGGGAGCTTATCCAGGATAACCGGCACCTTGGCTCCAGGAAAGCAGTGTGTGGCTGCGTTGAAGAAGCGAGTGTTCCTGATAATTGAGTCTCCTACGATGAATGTGGTAGGAGCGAAGAGGGGACGAGGAGACTATGGCTGTGGGCTTTCAATGCTCTGTGCCTGAGCCGGGGAGTGCTGTGGCTGGGCAGCAGCTACGTACCTATGCAAGGTATCCATAGCCGGCTCGGGGTGAGGAAGAGCACCGGCAGCAGCTACGTACCTAGGAGAGGTATCGACAGCCGGCTCGGGGTGAGGAAAAGCACCGGAGCAGCACATCACAGCCTCCCTCAAGATACGGCGCCGTGAGGAGGAGGTCTTGGACCGGGATGAGGGTAGCTGATTCGGGCCCGGGCGAGGAAGACCCTTGGGCGATGCTGCACAGTCAGCAGTTGTCGTCACCGGGCGAGGGGGAGCCTGGGTGAACCAGGTTGTCAGTGGACAGGGCTGTACAGCGGTTTGAGAGGTTCAGGCAAGGCGGAGAAGCAGCCCCATCTGAGTCCCTCTTGCGACAGTGGACCACAACCTCGGTCCATGGTGGCTGCTTGAGTGTTGAGCAGGAGGAGAGTTGTGGACCGGCGGCGGGGTCCCAAGCAACCGTACAACCAGGATTGTACTGAGCGAGGCGATCTCTTTGGATTGTACAGATGCTACATCCATGAAGTTGGACAGCAGTGACTCTTTGTTCTGGAGTTAATCAGAGAGCTTCCTTGAGGACAGAGGTCTTTTGTTTGCTTGCTGCAGTAGTTCACTGTCCACATCAGGCATAGTTGGCAATGTTGTTATGGTTAGCTTAGCCTCGAAGCTAACGGGCGATACTGACCAAGCAGTAGTCAATGCAATGCACCAAATAGTGAATGTGTCTCTTAGGCCAGTCCAAAGAGTCTGAGAGTTATGCTGAACTGTAGGTCAGTTAAAGAGACTTGGAAGATGTTGAAGTCAGCTTTATTCACCGATGCTTAGTGTGGAAGTAAATTAAATACCAATAGTTGTCGATGGAGTAAGGCGGTGTGCGGCTGTCCTCCTATGTTGTTTTGGCAGATCTCGTCAACAGATGTGCATCCAATGCAGGGAAGTCCTTTTCCAAGGAAAGATGGTTATAAAACACCAGTGTTGAAAAGATATATAGCCTTAAACCGGATAAAAACGAGGTGGAAAGTTGGCAGAAAGTAGGTTTTCAGGCAGAGTTTCTGGCGGGTACACAAAGACGCTGGCGCATAGCAATGACGTCATTCAAGAAGTAAATGCAATCACACAAAAAAACAAACAAATACCAAACTATTAATACATCTGATCATCACTGTATCTGATAAGATAAACAACAGGGATACACATTTTAAGTAATTTTCTTAATTGTTAGTCAGCAGCGCTCTCTGCTGCCTGACACTCTGCTCCTGCCTACGTTAACCCAGCAGCTGCTCACTGCTTCTGCCAAAGATGCTAGTTCAGCATTAGCATGTTAGCATTAGCATGAGCATTCGATAGCTACCTAAACCAGGCAGCCACAGTGAGCAGAGTGAGGCTTGCAGAGATATTTTTCTTCCTTGGAAGCAAGGGAGGTGTGTTTTTTTACTATGTGTGTGGCCCTTACTGGTGGTCAGTAATCACACCTGTAACTCCATCTCATTCATCTTGTAAGAAGCCACTTTTATTAGCGTCATGAGTAGTACAGTGCACAGTTACACTGCACATACCTCATTTTCTGTGTAGTCAGTTAAATATATTATTAATCAATTCAATTAACAGCAATTTATTAAATAATAAGGGCCCAGGCAACAACACAGGACCTAAAGGCCAAGTTCACAATTGTTCAAGTCTAGCATGAAAACAGCAACCAGGAGCCCAAATAAACACTGAAACATTATTTTTCATTCCTCCTGTTTATACTGACCATTAGAAGATTCCTTCATAATGCACTTACAATGGAAGTGATGGAGGACTAAATCTGCAGTCCTCCTTCTGTGTAAACATGGATTTAAAAGTTGATCTGAAGCTAATATGAAGCTTCAGTCGTCCAAATGAGTCAAATCTTCATCTTCTATGTTTCAATGTTACAGTGTTTTTAGTGGCAAAGTTCCTCTTTTTGTTACTATACTTCCACCACAGCTCAACAGGGAAACACTAAGAGGGAATTTGATGCTAAAAAGACTGTAAATGTGTCAGATATCACTTGATATGACTAACTCACACTGCTTAAGCCTTGCAGAACCTGATAATAACTCCCAATAATGTAATAAAAACCCCTCAAAACTCAATCAAAAATCCAATAAAACCAAATAATCTAATAATTTCCAAATATTGTAATAACATTATTACATTTTTTATTGAGTTATGAGGTTTTATTATTACATTATTGGGAGTTATTACATTTTTGGGAAACTATTATATTATCAGGTTCAACAAGCCTCATATAAACTTGAGATTGAACTTTGCATCACCACAACCATTTGGGTGTATTTACTGTGACTACAGATCTAAATAAGCCCACCTGCAGTGTATCTGATTGTACAAAGTGCTGCTAAACGAGAGCTGATGCTGGACTGTTTTGACATGTGTTGCACGAGTCATGTCTGGAAAGTAATTAGGTGTAAAATGAACTCTTTTTTTGCTGCTAAACTTGTAATGGATGAAGAGAAGACACTTTTGGCCCTGTGTGTGCGTTAATCCTACAAGAAGGTGACTTCATATACAGATTGACGTCAGCTTTGCAAAAAGAACAGTGATTGAATAACCATTGTTAAACCTGTTGTAAACAAGAATAGAACAGCCTATTTAAATACTGGCTGCTTCAGTCACATGTATTCCTCTGAACTGAAGCTGCTGGGTGATTAAAAAGAAAATGAACAAGAGGCAACTGCTGGAAAGAGAAAGGAAACGTTGTGTTAAAAAATAACAAGGTGTGTCATAGCTGCTTTTTTTGGTTCTGTGTTGCAGAGTGGTGAGATCTGGTAACTACTGTATCTGTTATGCAGTTAGTGTTTCTCTGTCTGTCTGTAGTCTCTCTCACTCACAGAGTTTACACCTGCTTTTCCCAGACGTTACATTTCAGATGCAGTTTCCCGGCACAGTGCTTAATCTGCCGTGATAAATCAGATGCTGAGCTTATTTGTATACATTTCCTTTCCCTCCTCCCATATTTGCTGCCTCTAAACAGGAACGACTTAAAAATACATAATGCATGAGACCGAACACGCAACTTTCGGCAGCGCCGCTTTTCTTCGACTTAACCAGAATAAACCCTGAGTACGGCCCTTTGGTAAATGAGGACAAACACAGTTTGGCTATTTAGCAGCTACAAAGCCTTTGTAAGTATCCCTCTTAGTTGTATAGGTCAGTTGATTCCCTCTTTAGGTGCCAGAGTTTGTGACTTGTTCTGGCCTTTTTCTTTTTTTTAAACGTTTAATTAAATCTCAAAGTGGTGACACTGATGGAAACAATCATAACATGTTTGTTATTGTCAGTGAAGCCAAAGACTGAGAGGCAGAGGAGCAGGAATATGAAGCAACAGGATCTAATGTCTATTGATCCCCATTATCTGCTATTAGTGCAGTTGCTAGTCTTCGTAGGGTTCTGGAATACACACAACTGACATGAGACAAAATCTAGACATCAATAGTTAAACAAAAAAGCTCCAAAGTGGCATCGCTGGATAGGCGATATGTTTGAATTATTTTTTACCTCTGGCATTCCAAAAGTATTCCACATATTCCATCATTGTGCCTCTGTCTCCTCCTCACCGAATTAACAGCAGCCATCTATGTGCAAAGCATACAACAACTTATCTTCAAACTTAATATATTTATATAGTCACCATATATATTTCTCTTCCCTCTCCCTTCTGCACACTAATGTAACGCCCCATACTACATATTCATTATGGAAAATGTACTAAATGGACAGGGCATATTATCTTGCACATTTGAAAGACGCAGTCCTCAGTGTGCCCCATTAATTGATCAGCTTTCACATTTGTATGCAGGTGTTATCTAGTTTACACATGTTTTTACACACACAAACCTTTCATATATCAGATACAGCCACACACCTTTGTTTGTATTCACCAGGAGGAAACCGACAACAGTTTTACACAGCATTGATCGAGGTCCAACCACATTGACTCATATTAATAACTGTGTAACAGCAGGTGAAGTGTGTAACATTGTGGAGCACATAGAACACAATAACAACATGAACAAAAGTCCAGTGTCCTGCTGTATGCATACTCAACAGGTGGACTTTAGACTGAAAACGTGAAATGGTGCATTCATAACTATCCAAAATATAGAAAAAAAACAGATGGAAAAAAAGAATGGACTAAAAAAGTACACTTTGCAAATCAAGCACAATGGTCTCATACTTCCCTCAGGCAAAGAAGCAGTGTCCATAATGAAGAGTAGGAAAACAAAATGCCACCATGACACCATCTCAAAAAGAAAAACAAACAGAAAAAATTAAACATTTTCAACAATGAATGCAGTGGAGAACTCACTAATTACAGCAGTGTCTCTGTCTGGTTATTGCACCTATTTTAACGACTAACACAATTGAAGTGTCATGTCTTCCATTAGTACTGAAATGTTCATGTAAGGAGTTCTGGAGATTTTGTTCTGACATAGCCTCATTGAATGCACTCTTACTGGACTTTGATGCTGTGGAAAATGACCAAGCCGACCTCTAAGACTTATATTCTAAAACTTCTGGCCTAGTGCATGCTGGGAGGCTTTAACACACCTGCTCCTGAGGAAACTGTAATATATTTAATGAGAGTTTGTAGCAATCTGAAGAGGGTCTGTAAAGGAACTTTTTGGAAAGAAATCATTGACCCTGCTTAACATATTTTATGAGAATCTGTTCTGCTCAACCTATCACCAGCAGCATAACAGGCAGCTCTGGCTCAGGATGTAGAACCGGTCATCCACTAATCGGAAGATCAGAGGTTCAATTCCCAGCTCCTCCAGTCCACATGTTGATGTGTTTTTGGGCAAGATACTTAACCCCAAATTGCTCCCAATGGTTGTGCCAATGGTGTATACATGTATGTGTGAATGGGAGAATGTGGCATGTAGTGTAAAAGTGCTTTGAGTGGTTGAAAGACCAGAAAAGTGTAATATAAGTACAGTCCATTAAACAGACACAAGGAAAAATACAACACGCATACACTAATTACATCAAGGTAATGCAACTGACTTACTGACTGACAACAGTACATTAGAATTATATAAAACAGAATGCATTTGGACAATTTCCCCTTGCATACAATGTTTTACTATTCAACATTTGTTATCACAGTACAAACTAGAATGCAAGTGTTCACACAGAGCTCAACGCACAAATACGCACATGTCTAAACGAAGACATGCTTACATATGCATGGGTGCAAACTGTACACCTCATCTTCAAACATTCATAAACAAAACTGTTAGAAATTGAGGCCAAGTGTGTGTTGACGCCAAAGCCTTGGCAATGTGTCAAAAGTTCCCTTTTTAATCATGAAGGCATTTTAGGAAGAAATTTGCTAAACTATTTACAATTTAGTCATTTAAGCTGATGCTCTCAACCCCTGTTACTGGACGTGAGTGTAAAAGTTGCACAAGTCAGCATTTTTCTTTTCTCGGGGGTCAGGTACATGAGAAAAGAGGAAGAAATGAAAATGCAAACACAAGAGATGATTTGAAGATTCTGTGATATGTAAATCACCCTAGTAAATAAATAATAATATGGTAAATATTGTGGTGAATATGCAGTTGAGGCAGATCCAAGCCCGAGCGCATCATTAACTCATCCAACCTGTGTGTTGTCGTGTTGAGGAGGGAAAGTGAAGGACAGAGGGATGGAGTAGAGGAGGAAGAGAAGCAAAAATAAAGGGAGAATGGAGAAGGGAGGAAGGAAGGGGGTGTGTAAAGGTAGATATGATGCCAAGAGGAGTGAGAGAGGTAGAGAGAAACAAACAAGAACCGGTTAAATGATGTAGAGAGGAGGGAGGGAGCGAGAGGAAAAAACGACATGGGGATGAAGGGAGTGTGAGAGGAGGGAGAGAGCAGAACAGTATCCAGGAGGCAGACAAGCGGAAACTTCTTCTGAATGGAAAGAGACGGTACTTCACACCTCTATAGTGCTATCTCGCTATTGAAAAGAGCTCATTTCCAAGGAGGCGCACACACACACACACACACACACACACACACACACACACACACACACACACACACACACACAAGCAGGTCTCATTTGGAGGCGAAGTGCACTTCCTTTCTTTCCACTCACAATCTTGTGATGAAATCTCTGTTCTTCACACTCTTTTCACCTTCCAATGCATACCAATTCAAGCTATTTACATAGTATGCCAGTGTGTGTGTGTGTGTGTTTGTGTGTATGTATGTGAGGGCAGCATTTCTTCCAGCAGCAGTTAGTATGATGCATCTAGATGTCACACTTCTTTATAATGCAACAAAAAAATCCCTCATACACACACACACACACATGCACGCACACACGCACGCACACACACACACACACACACACACACACACACACAACACTATGTTATCTGCATCTTGTTTTAGACTTTCTCTTCTTAGTTTGGTTGGGTGTCAGCTGGGTCAGTATTGCACTTCTGATCCATGATGAACTGTGTCTCTAACATCAAAAAGTTCCAACCCTCAACCAAGCTACATTAATGCCAATGTTAACTGGCTCAGTAAGGGGTCATGTGGGATTAGAGAGCATCTTTCACCGCCATTGGAAGACATTTATTCATTTTCCTACACAGCTGATTTCCTCTTCTTCCTTTCCTGCGTTTCTTGTCCAGAGATTTTAAATATTGCCACAGAATGATAGGAGAAGTTAAAGTGGTGACAGTCTGAAGGTGGGAACCTGATGACAGACCAGGACTGGCTTGACCCAAGAGATGCTAGCCATTAGGTTTGTCCTTATTAGTATGCAAGATGATCCACATAGCATATGGTGACAAAGGCAATAACATATCTATTAGATTGTGATAGGGAAGGTACAAAGGAGGAGACACCAAACAATGCGATGAGAGCATTCGGCTCAATCCTCTCTTCAACTATGTCTGAAATAGTTTTAAAAATGTCCGTCCAGTAGTTACACAGAGATGGGCAGAGCCATAACATATGAATTAGATTGGCTGGGGTTTGCTTACATCGATCGCATTCTGGAGATATATCTTTGTAGATCTTAGCTAGCCTCTCTTTAGTGTAATACGTGCAGTGCAGAATTTTGCACTGAATAAGGCCATGGCGCGCACATATTGAAGATTTATGCACACGACTCAGAATTTCGTCCCACAAAACATCAGATAACTCCTCCCCCAAATCCTCTTGCCACAAGGCTCTTATCAGGTCCAGTGGATCTGAACGAAGAGAGAGAATTTGATTATAAATATCTGAAATTAACCCTTTCAATGAATAACTAGATTTGAAAAACCTATCAAGATGTGGCTCGTAGGGCAAACTGGGGAAGTTTGGGAAGGTTGTGTGAGCAAAACTACGAACTTGTAGGTACCTAAAAAAATGGTGTTTAGGGAGTGAAAATTGTTCTGACAGCTGTTGGAAGGATGCAAAGGTGTTGTTCATATATAAATCCTGAAATGATACTAAGCCTTGATTGGACCAAATTGAAAAAGCATTGTCTACAAGAGATGGAGGGAAAGTATGATTATTGGCTATTGGAGCTTGAATGGAGAAAGATTGTAAACCAAAACAGCGTTTGAATTGAGCCCAAATTCTAAGAGAAGTTCTCACAAGCACATTCTTACTGTACGGAGAAGTGGAGGATGAAGTAGAAGAATGGACTACAGCCTTCAATGAAACTGGTTTAGTAGAAAGTGCCTCCATGGTTACCCAAGTGGGCGCGGGATCCAAAGTTTCATATTGGAGCCAGAATTTTAGAATTTGAATATTAGCGGCCCAGTAATAGAATGTCATATTGGGAAGAGCCAACCCCCCAAGTGGTTTGGATCTCTGTAAATATTGTTTACGCAACGTAGGGACCTTTTTATTCCAAATTAATTCTAAAATCAGACTGTCCAGTTTACGGAAAAAAGATTGAGGGAGGAAAATGGGGACAGATTGAAACAGATATAAGAAACGTGGGAGAGTAGTCATCTTCACAGAATTAACACGACCAGCCAGAGACAAATTGAGAAGAGACCAACGTTCAAAGTCCTCTTGAGTTCTAGATAGCAAAGGAGCAAAATTTGCCTTGAAAAGGTCTTTGAATTTGTGAGTGACATGAATTCCAAGATATTTAAAGCTCTGATGGGCTACTTTGAAAGGCAGGTTGTGTAAAGGGAATGTCTGAGCAGCTGTATTGAGAGTTTGGACAGAAAGAGGAGAAGATCATCAGCATACAGAGAAACCCTTAATTCAATACCGTTTCTATGTATGCCAAAGATATCAAGGTTACAACAAAGTGCCACAGCAAGGGGTTCAATGGCAATTGCGAATAGAAGAGGACTTAGAGGACACCCTTGTCTTGTAGAGCGATGGAGAGGAAAGTAGATTGAATGTTATTGGTTCTAACTGAGGCTTGTGGGGAGGAGTAGAGCAGTTTAATCCAGGATATATATTTCTTCCCAAACCCAAATTTTCCCAGAGTGTAGAACAGATAGTTCCACTCCACTCTATCAAAAGCTTTTTCAGCATCCATCGATACCAACGCTTCTTCCGTGTGAGAGATGGAGGGATTGTAAATGGTATTAAATACCTGTCTAAGGTTAGCGAAAGAATGTCTATTGCATATAAAGCCTGTTTGGTTTGGTGAGATGATATTTGGGAGAATAGAGTCTAGACGGAGAGCCAGAAGTTTAGACAGTATTTTAAAATCAACATTTAGTAAACTTATAGGACGGAAAGAGGCACAGGCTAAGGGGTCCTTGTCTTTTTTCAGAATGAGAGAAATAGATGCCTGATTGAGAGTCTGAGGAAGAAGGCTATTTTCAAATGATTCATTATACATTTCTATTAGCAAGGGGAAGAGCTGGGGCCAAAACACCTTGTAGAACTCAGTGGGATACCCGTCCGGTCCTGGGCATTTACCACTTCGCAATGTCAGGACCGCTGAATTGAGTTCCTCTGCTGTGATAGGCTAATATAATTTATCTGCAGCTAATTCTCCAATAGAAGGTATATCCAAACCATTAAAAAAAAGATTGTTGAAATTGAGAGAGGCGGAAGTTTGTTCGGTTGCGTAAAGTGACATGTAGAAGTCTTTGAAAGCATTATTAATCTCTAATGGGTCAGATGTCTTGCCCAGGTCCGTTTGTATCTGAGGGATTTGATGGGAAGAGGCTGCCTGGCGCAGTTGATGTGCAAGTAATTTACTAGCTTTATCGCCATGTTCAAAATAGGTTGATCTGGTTCTAAGTAGGAGTTCAGCGGAGCGTTGGGTCATAAGGATATCAAATTCAGCTTGTATGGACAAACGTTCCTTATACACATCTGGGGATGGATTAGTTGCATATATGCCATCAAGCTGAGATATACGCTGAGTTAGCCTAGAGAGTTGGTCAGCCCTAACTTTTCTCTGATATGCTGCATAAGATATTATTTCCCCCCTGATGTAAGCTTTCAGGCTGTCCCATACAACAGAAGCTGAAACATCAGGAGTGACAAACAATAAAATGAACAAAATCCTGATCAGAGAGGAGGCTTGTATTGAGTCTCCATGGAAGACGTGATCCAACACGGCCTTTAAAATAAACTGCCATGGACACAGGAGAATGGTCAGAAAGAATGATTGCTTCGTATTTACAGGATGACACTGATGGAAGAAGTTTGTTATCAATAAGGAAATAATCAATACACGTAAAAGTGTGGTGGACACTAGAAAAGAAAGAATACTCCCTTCCAGAGGGATTAAAAAAGCACCAGACATCAGAGACAGAAAATTCGTTCATAAAGGCTTGAATTATTTTGGAGGAGTTTGATGGTGAACATCTATTGGAGGAAGAACGGTCAAGCTGCGGGTTGAGCCAGGTATTAAAGTCTCCTCCAAGAATTAAATGATGTGTTGAAAGATCAGGAAGTTTTGAAAACAGACGTTTGAAAAAACTGTCATCATCCCAATTAGGTGCATAAACATTGGCCAAAACTATATTGGTGTTATACATCTGACCAGTAACAATGATGAATCTGCCATTTGCGTCAGAAATCACCTTTGAGTGTACAAATGGAACAGATTTATGAAGTAGGATAGCTGCCCCCCTTGATTTGCCCATGAATGAAGAATGATAAACTTGCCCCACCCATCCACACCTCAGCCTTGCCTGGTCCCTATCTCTGAGATGTGTCTCTTGTAAGTACACAATGTGGGCATCTAAGTGTCGAAGATGGTGAAGTATCTTACTGCGTTTTGAAGGATTATTGAGACCCTTGCAGTTAAAACTAATACATTTTACATTACTTCCTTGTACCATAAAGGCATAAGTTGCAGCATGACTTCGGTCATAGAGTGTTTACCTTGTAGCCGAAAGTAGTATAAGTGATAAGACGTGACTGTGGCAAACATAAGCACCTGACTGTAAAATGGAGGGGGAAACAGAACAGAATAATACAGCAAAGAAACAAAAGGAAAGACAAAAACAAAAACCACGCACCCCCCTCCCACCCAAAAACATCCAAAGATAACCCCCCACATATGAAACAACACCAGGGATACACCAGTACAGTTACATAACCCCCCATCTGCGACATAAGCCTCTCCCTAATGGAGATGCGCGCATACCCTTCCTATTGATAAACACAATCGCCCTCTAGTTTTAAACACACAAAACTACAGAGGCGTGTAAGGAAATGCGACACATAAAGTGAAGTATGTAGGCTCGAAAGTGCAAACTGCACTGTTAACGTCACACTGAGTGCTGATGTAGAGAAAAAAAAACAACAACAGTAGCCTAGGCTAATATTAAAATGTCCCAGAGCTAGCCTTCTTAAAAAGTCTCCATAAGAACTGAAAAACAAATAGACTAGCATTATCTACAAGTAAAATTAGAATGTATAGCCTAGCTACAAAAATTATGTAATCAACTTAGACTTATTCAACCGTCTCTGGAGTAGCAACTTTCTGAATGTTTTTCTCAACAAACTCTAAAGCCATGTCAGGATCCTCAAACCTTTCAACGCTGCCGTTTGGTAGAGTGATCTGTAGGGTAGCCGGGAAGCGTAGACCAAACTTGACATTTGGGCAGGAATGGAGAACTTTTTTCACTGCAGCAAATGCGGCCCGTCTCTTAGCCACCGCCGGGGTGAAGTCGGGGAAGATGGAGATTCTTTTCCCTTGGTAAACCAGAGTCTTTGCTTGCGATGCGCGTCGTAAGATGTCGTTGCGGACTTGAAACTGGCTCACCCTGGCGATAAGCGGTCGTGGAGGTTCGCTCTCCTTGGGTTTAGCACGTAGAGATATGTGCGCCCGGTCGAGGGCTGGCTTGTCTTGGAGACCAAGTAGGTCATGGAGTAGCTGGGCCATGAAGTCAGTGGGTTGCTTCCCCTCTGAACCTTCGGGCAGACCCAACAATCGTATGTTATTCCATCTCGCACGCCCCTCCAGGTCATCGCATTTCTTAGTAAGGGAATCAGCCAAAGTGGTCAATGTAGAAACTTTAGCTTCAAGCTCGGTTAGTCTGTCACTGTGATCATTAGCAGCGCGTTCTAGCTCGCTAACAGTGTCACCCACTGAGCGGAGTTTCCTCTCAAAGGGCTCCAGAACCGTTGTTATCTCCCTTTTCACGGACTGAGACACGACCATATCAAATTAACTAATAATATCAGAACGCATTTCTTCCATCATTTCTCTTATGTTGACTAAAAGGTTGCCATCTGAGGTTTCTCTTCCGGGAGATACACAAGGTTTGGTGTTGCAGCCCGTTTATGAAGAGTCTTGTTTCGGTGGTTTACCAGTCATCTTCGATGTTTTAAGTTGTACAGTCAGTGTAGGTGGAAGGTATCTTTTCTCAGCACACAAAATATGTCGAGCATACGTCGATGTTGATGAATTATATCATCTAAAATGCCACATTTCCAGGAGCCACTGCAAAACACGTCTCACATCGCCAGTTGCTCAACAGCGCCCCCACTAGCCTGCTTTTTAAGTGTGGCACTGCACTGTTATATAAGTTGGGACGGGAGGAGAACAAACCGAGAGACTGTGAGACAATAATGCATGATAGGTTGAAGGCTATAGTTAAAGAGGAAGAGGTTGTGTTAGAGCTGGTCCATATGATATGTAATCTTATCAAGCCAGAAGGAAAAATTGGTTCATAGCTGTCACAGGAGGAAGGAGGAAGGATGTCTTGAGGAGGCCTGGTTTATGAGACCATCACTGTACAAAATCAATGTCCTGCTTTCACATGACCGCAATGAGATCAGTTCTTAAATTGACTTCAACTTTGGTAAAACCTTTGCAAAAAGTCTCAGCAGTGTGCAACCACCACACTCTCACTGAATGAATGACCTTGTTTCAAGCCAGGTCACATTTGTGCAAAGCAAGGGGAGAGACAAACGGTACTGGTGTCATCACGATGAGCGGTTTCATTTGGACATTGTAGAGGATTATTATGTTTCTTTACATGGGTGACCCTTATAGACATCCAGCCCCATTAGATCCTGCTTTTTTGCATCGAGGGCCTTTTGTATTGCTTCAACATCACACCTTCCAGAACACATCGGTCAATACATCAAAATCTTTTTTACTTCAAATTGTGCCATGTTTTGTGTCTTAAGGGGCTGTGTTTTTTTAGTCATGATATTAACCCAGCTGTTCTTCTTGCTGATGATGAAGCCATCTGTTGGAACATCTGTGACCATACAGTACAAACCCAATGAGACTTTCAATAATGGAGGCAACCTAAGCTCTGAAATCACTGCGACTAACATTTATTTGCACATGTGCAAAGCTCACAAGTGCATTTATGCAGCATTTGAATGGATAAACCCAGGCCAGTCAGTTTGTGAGTTGTTGACTTCTTGTGGTCTCTTATTTTCTACACAGCTCAAACATCTCTTTTACAGCCCCATCATGATTTGACCTGAAAGCCCAAGGAACAATTTCCTAGTGCTATATAGAACATTTTTTTGGGTTAACAGTGCTTTTTGCTTATAGTCCCTCCACCTTCTGCATATTCCCCCTAAGTACAAATTGGCTGAATGTGTCGGTAAGTGGTGCGTTGAATTGTCTATTCCAGGTCCGCACAGGCGGTCTCTGCAGAGTGCTTGTTTTACATCTCATCCAGTGTGCTTTTATAGATCATTGTTTGCGAATGGAATGAACCCCCTCCTGTGTGCTTGTCATTTGCACCGTGAAAAGCTCTTATCTGGTGCCCAGCAAGACTCTAGAAAGACAGACAATCACTGGAAAAGAGAAAAGAGAGAGGTAGTGATAGAGAGATGAAACTGAGAAAGACAGGAGATGCTACTTAAACACAAATGGTAGGGCTGACAATTGAAGGAAAAGGAGCAGAGAAAGGAAGAAAGAGGAAAGGTGTGCACTTGTTTCGCTATGCCATCATCGTCAGGGGTAAACAGTGTTGATCAGAGAAAAGTAGGAAGAGGGGAGGAGAAGAAAGGGGAAAGTTATTTTGAACGGATACAGGATAAGGTATATAAGAAGAAAAAGAGAGAGATGCAAATTTCTGTTCTTCACCAGTCAGCTCTCTGTCCTCTACCTGGAGATAATAAACTCTGCTTATTGTCCTGCCAACAGTGGGACCTAAAGGTGCTTTGAGCCAGCGAGCACACACTGTGTCTGTCTCCATGCTGATTGCTGTGCCATCATGTTAACACTGTTGATCCGTGGCAACAACAAGCAGAGAAAGTATCTACCACTGCTGTCTGAGTTGATGATGGTTGAACTGCAGACGTGTTGCACTCTGGCGACAACAGAAACCACAGTAAGGAAAATGACTCAGGAGCTAATTATACTGGTATCTGACTTCCTTGAATCATTTAAATAACTAAATTGGTCTATGACGTGTTTGCCTATAGTGTGCTTAATTAATTATGTTATTTTGCTGACCACTCCCCCTACTTGGCATCCACTTGTTATGTATTTTTAGTAGAACTGAGGATAGCTGGTAGCCGTGGTGGCCGATTTTCATGCTCCCTCTCATTCGAAACACAGGATACAGTGTTTGATTCAATGTGAGATTTCTGAAAAAATGTATGGCCAGATTTCCATTAAATTTACTGAAGATATCTATAATCCCCAGAGGATGAACCATTAGGTTATGGGTGATATTTCCTCTAGGACAGTGGTATTCAATTCAAATTCACTGAGGTCCAATTTGTGAAAAATATCCTCAAGTGAAGGTCTGGAACATCATAATGTCAAAAGTAGAATTCTAGAATATGGCAACAACATTTATTAGTATTTACACTCAACTTGTGGGATTCAAATCAATTATGAAATAAATTAAATAGAATAAGAAAGATAAATACATTTTCTTTTCTTATATCAAATAAAGATGGCATTTTAAAATAAAGTGCATTACAGAAAGCTTTTGGTTGTGCTTCTTAAATAAAGTGAGAAAAAATAATCCCTTTTTACTTTTAAACTTAAGCTTAAACCATGAACTTCATTTCACATCTCATAACTAATGTAACAATCCTCAATATTTCATCAGGTACAGGTACAGGTCCTGGTCTGGATAGGACGGCGTCTGGGTCCAAACCCAGACCGTGGTCCACCTACTAGTGACCTCTGCTGTAGGTATACCATCAGGCTAAAACCTCCAGCTGTGCTCATGAAATATCTGCCAAAATGTGCTGTAAAGATTCATGCTCCCCAGAGGATGAAGCCTTTTCCATTTTCCAGCTTTTCTCCAGTGCCATCCACTGGCCAAAATGTCACCTCTTAGTCGTGTGGGCAGATAATCATGTTCATGCCCCCAATTGGATAAACCCACTTGATTTTTAATACGTCACGGTCATTCCTCTAATTCCACCCTCACAATAAACTAAATATTTCAGCCCCAAAATGGTTCATGCTGTCATTATCATCATTATGTCATTTGTCCAGCACTTACTTAATGTGGTGTGTATTAACCACTGAAGCCTCTAGGGGTCACCATAAATACTGACTTTGAGTTGTTTTTCTTTTCTTTTCATAAACTCACAAAATACTACTATGTGTAAGTTGTGTGGTTTTGTTAATGAGTGTTACTATATATTATTATTTGTGATTCCTTGTCAGATGCATATAAAGATGCCAATTAAAAAAAAGCCATGTGCAGTAGATAATGGCTAACTAATCATCATCATTTTGTATCACCACCAGCTGTAGAATTGCACAACAGTAAGCAAAAAGTACTATTTTCATCCTACTGTGGAATTTTTGAGTGATGCATTTACACACTCAGCATTCAGACACTCAAATAACAGGGTGGAGGGTCCATATATTGCAATATATACCAAATAGGGAGTGATTTTGGACACAGCCTATGTCTGGTGTATAGATTGGAGAGCGGTGTTATGAAAAACACAATTTCTTGCATTCCCTTGGTGTTACAGTGTGTTCCCAGTTTTGTTTGTTCAATGTCAAAATAATCTTTATCTACTGGTCAGTTGAGTGGACTGATGGGAGCTTTGAAATTGACAATATACTCCCATATAGTGGACTGCATTCACTAAAGAGTAGGCTGCTGTTATGCTGCTGAGGGCCACTTGATGTGTGGTCTGCTGGATTTCATCATCACACACCTAATGGCATAGATAGAAATGGTGGTTGGTGGGTTGCTTTATGTGCTCACATGTGCTTACACACATAAAGCATGAGTGGTGAACACAACATACCAGAAAACATAAGAACCCAACATCATTAGATGATTTCAGCTATCCAGTTTCTGTCCTCTTTTTATGATTGTCTTATTCTTATATCTTGATTGACTCCTTTGACAGATGCTTTAAGTGTCATTGTAGTTAATGCCTCTTTAAACTTTACATAAGACAAGTGTATGGACGTTCACTTTATAGCAGTGCAAACAATATGGTGATAAAGACACTCTAAGCTCTTTGTGAGTACTCAAGTGACTGCTTGTGTGATGTATTTCAGGTTTGGCCCAATAGGGTGTGAAGGTTTATTAGAGCAAGCTGGGACACGCTTGAATTATGAGACAACACATATTCACACATATGCTACATGGTTTAAATGAGCTCAGATATTTATTTTTTTCAATCAATTTCCATGTGATGCCAAAAAAAAGTAGCATCAATTCTTCAATATTACAGCTGCAGTTAGATGACAGAGAAAAGTAAATGCACATTTAGGAGTGTACAATTAAAGGAATGTGAAAATTAAACTTAAAGGCAACTTTAGAGTTTAAGTAGTATGAGGATCCTTGCTAATGACATTAGAATATACATTTTTATGTATTCAACATGTTTGTTAGTGTTGATACTGAATGTAAACATAGCTTTTCTTAGTTTAAATTAAAACTCCACAGAGCATCTTTAATAAAATAATTAAATAGAGTTATGTAAGCACGTTGGTCTACTCTACATAAAAGAAACATAACATATCATTTTAAAGTGTTCCCCTCAATAGATATGTTAAATAAAAATATAAATAAACCTTATTTATAGAGCACGTTTCATACATGGGATGTAGCTCAAAGTGCTTTACTGAGAAACATACAAATACAATATTATATGGGCAAATATACAATAAAATTAAAATTAGACAATTAGTTTAAAAAAAAAAGACATTTAGTAAAAGAAAGCTAAAATGACACTAATTAAAAAGCCAGATTAAATAGATACGTTTTCAGCTGTTGTTGAAATATGTTCACAGAGCTCACATCTCTTATTGTCATAAAATGCAGAGCAGGTGTAAATGAAGACTGCAGGCTGATAGAGGCTGAAAAAAAGCATTTCTCAGACTGAGAAGCAGAAAAAGATCACAGGACATGACTTGGATAAAGCAGCGCAAACTGAACCTAAACACACTTCATTAAACACAGGAGCCAACAGAGAATGAACTGAAAACCAAGACTTAAATACACCACAGCTGATTCCAAACAAGACACAGGTGAGTAAAACAAGACACAAGTGAAGCGCAGGAGGAAATCAACAGGAAGTAAAAGTAACAAAAACACAAGGAGAAAACATTTCCAAAATAAAACAGGAATTAAAACACAAACAGAAAGTTCAGGCAGGATGTGACATAATTTTAAAAAAAGCTGCACTGTCTATTTTGTTGAACACACACACACACACACACACACACACACACACACACACACACACACACACACACACACACACACACACACACACACACACACACGCACTGACAAATAGTCACTGAGAGAGAGGCTTACAGATGCTGGAGAGACTAGTAGACAGACACATGTTACATATCCACTGGTGCAAACATAAACACACATACACACACATGCGCACACACATAGAAATAATTCAACTGCAGGTTGTCCATGTCCGATATCCAAATGTTGTGTGTCTGCTAGATTCTGACTGATCCTGACACTGATCCCATATTTTGACTGGGACCAGCTTCTCCCGCTGACACAAAGCAGACAAACAGAGCACATCTGATTCCACATAACAAGAGTAATCCCATCACTCTCTCTCTCACACACACACACACACACACACACACACACACACACACACACACACACACACACACAGCAACATGATGGGATTTGACACCAGTGGACATGGACTGCATGCGGGACTCCGATGGTGATAACCACGTTTCCACAAGATATGACTTTATATCCTTGGAGTAGATTTTGTTTTGTTTGAACAACAAATTAAAGTATTTGTGAAAATAAATAATAATTATAATATTAACATATACGAAAAATCAGGAGGGCTAATTTGTAAGTGGGAAATAAAAATAAAACAAAATTGAAAATTGAAAATCTGGAGAATTTCCACAAACAAAAGAAAAATGTTTTTTGAAAAAGGTTGAAAAAGATCACCAGATGATTTTTCATGGCATAGAAACAGACAAAAAAGACAGTTTCCATCAGACACCAGGTGAGAGGCTGAAAGGAATGCTGCTTGCAGGAATGATTCAGGGTTGATTGTCGCTAGTTTTATGGCGTCATTTGGTACAATCTTTTAGATTTGGTGAAACAAACCACACAGGGTTCATTTGTCATATGTTTTAATCTGGCTTGAAATAAGTGTCATTTTAACTTATTTTGACTAAATTAATAATTTTACAAATAAAATATTATTATATTTTTCTAATTGTATCATTTTATTTGTTTATTTGCTGTTGTTTTATTATTATATATTTATCTGTAAAACACTTTGAGCTACATCCCTTGTATGGAAGATGCTCTTTATTCAAAGTCATTATTGTTATTATTATCATTGTTGTTATTATTATTATTATTATTATTATTATTATTATTGTTATTATTATTATTATTATTATTATTGTTATTATTATTATTATTATTATTATTATTATTATTATTATTATTATTAATGTTATTATTATTATTATTATTGTTGTTATTATTATTATTATTATTATTAATGTTATTATTATTATTATTATTAATGTTATTATTATTATTATTATGTAACAATATTGCAACACCTCTTTGGAATCAGAGGTAATTATTTGTTGTAAACAGCACAATTAAATGCCTGAAAAATAAAGACAGGAGAAATATGGCATTATATATATTTGTGTCTGAATTCTAACATTCAACATTTTGAGCCCTAGCAAAAAATGTAAAAATAAAATAAAATAAAAAGACAACACTTGAAACTTGAGCACAAGACAAGAGACAAGAGACTCTGTGAGTGGGTGTCCAAGAGTTTAGGAGTGTAAATGACTGAAACTGCTGATGTGGATAACAACAAACACACACAATTAATCATGAAAAGATGACTGCTTGTTTTCTTAATGAAATCATACAAAAACTCTCTTCTTCTGTGCTCAAAATGTTCAATCACATGCTCACATTTAGACATACAGAAAAATATAAAGTTTTTTTCTCTATTTTCTAAAGTTTCCTCATAAATTTGAAATTTTAAAACTGGCAGCTTTATTCATCACTCTGCATTCTTCAAGTGCTAAAAAATTATTCCAAAATGTCATGTCATTCAGTGAGCTACGACAATCCTCCTACAACGGGGAGGGGGGGGGATGGAGTGGTATGCAAAGTCTGTGCAGTGGCTTTCTGCACGGAAACTTTATTTGTCAGAAGTTGGAGTTGAAAGATTGAAGTCCAGAGTGTTTGTTGTCAATGAAAGCTGCTCTACTCTCCAGCTGGTTTCAGGATAGTTGGTCTCATCTTACTGGTATATGCATGATGGGATGCATTTTCTCACATACACACACACACACACACACACACACACACACACACACACACACACACACACACACACACACAGATAGAGAGAGAGAGACAAACACACACTGGCCTGTCTCCAGAAGCATTGTATTATTGATAGAGAAGCAGTCAGACAGCGATGTTTTGCACCATAGCTGAATAAATCAACACCATGAATAAATCACCAAATCAAACCATATTTACAACCAGGGAGAGGCCATCAACCTTATCCTGCATCACTCACTCTCTGTCTCTGTCTCCGTCTCTCATTCTCTTCTTTTTAATTACCTCTCATAGTTTTTTTATCCTTCTTCCTTCCAGTCGCTCTTTTGTTGCCTGTCCCTCTCCAGTCTCTCTTCACTCTTGTCCACCATATCATCGACAGTATTGTAACTAGGTCCATGTAATGGTGTTACCTGATTTAATTATAGACTAAAGGTAAGTGTAATCTGTTACAGTTACTGATGACAATGTTGATGATTACAAAGGAGGTTACATCTGATGTCACACTTTTAAGATCATTTTTTAAATAATATAGTCATAAAATGCAATAAGTTACATTACTTTGATTGAGTCATTAACCTAGTTACATTATTTATTACATTTTAAATAGAGTAACTAGTAATAAGTAATCTATTACATTTCCAAAGTAACCTTCACAACCCTGATTATTGAGCAGATTATGAGTTTTCTTACATGTTAACACAGAAATTCACAACCCAGCTCTTACATGAAGTGTTTCAAAAATCAAAGAAGTGAATGTGCTGTGCAGAGTGTGTGGGTGTGTTTCACAAGAAACTGTACATTACACAAAGAAAATCATTTCATTCATTACAGAAAACAATGATGTTTATTATATAAGTACACTGAGATCGCCATAAGTCTGTGGCGCATGCGCTCCGTGAGGACATCATCTCAGAACAGCCGCAAGGTAGATCCCCCATGAAGTCCAGACACTGGTGGTGGTGATGCTGATGAAGTTGGATGAGAATGATGGCTGATGAAAAGATGGGACTGTTGATCCAGATGAGACTGGGTGGAGATGGGGAGGTGGTGGGGCCAACATAACAGCTGTATGTCAGACTAGAGCAGAGAGATAGAAAGACTTATTTAAAAAGACCACAACTAGATGATTAGCTAACAATGAAAGTGTGGCATTGTGCTATTGGATAGTGTGAGTGACAGGTGAGTGAAGCTCAAACTACCCGCCACCTGAACATTGAAAACCAGGACATGAGTGAGCAATGGCCAAGTATCTAGCAATGAACTGTATACATTTACATAATAAAGTATATACTGTGTGTGTGTGTGTGTGTGTGTGTGTGTGTGTGTGTGTGTGTGTGTGTGTGTGTGTGTGTGTGTGTGTGTGTGTGTGTGTGTGTGTGTATCATGAAGTACTTAAAGTATACACACAAGGTAACTAAATGTCTTTTTCATCAGACATGTTTGACATCACAGTAAGGAGAGCACAGGCTTAAATAATGCAATTACTGATGACTGAAATCTGTTTAGTCCTTGTATTATATTATAATATTAGATTATATTAGACCAAAATGTATATTTATTCAGTCTTGGCATTCATAAAGGAGCACATATTGAACTACTAATGACTTACATGTTCTTGTACCAAAACCAAAGCAGATCTCCATCACAAACTATTTGTCTTAATAATTAATAATACAGTTTACACTATGCTCCTACCGGCTGGGTTTGGTTTGGACACTCACTGGATTTAGTGAACATGGATGATATTTTTAATGTAAGCTAATTATATGATGTTTGAACAACATTTATCTGACCCCCTGACCATCTAAAGAGAGAGAGAGATCAAAAGAAAGCATGTATAAGAAGCAAGTGAGAAATGAAACTTAACTTTAGTTGGTTATGGTACAGTACAATTCTGTATAATTCTATGCTTTAACTGTGACTGGCTGAATGGGGACACCCAGTTATTAACCTGTAACAACAGGCTTATAAGTAAGGCATCACCCTTGGATTTAACCAGTGGTGGAAGAAGTATTCAGATTCTAATAAAACAATGTAAACATATTCCATTTCAAGTCAAAGTCCTGCATGAAAAGTCATACTTAAATATAATTACCTAAGTGCTGGCAGCAAACTGTAGTTAAAGTATTACAGTACAAGTACTGCAGTATTATGAGTGATGTAGTATGCAGTATTACAGTAAAAGTACTGCAGTATTATGAGCGATGTAGTATGCAGTATTACAGTAAAAGTACTGCAGTATTATGAGTGATGTAGTATGCAGTATTACAGTGAAAGTACTGCAGTATTATGAGCGATGTAGTATGCAGTATTACAGTAAAAGTACTGCAGTATTATGAGTGATGTAGTATGCAGTATTACAGTGAAAGTACTGCAGTATTATGAGCGATGTAGTATGCAGTATTACAGTAAAAGTACTGCAGTATTATGAGCGATGTAGTATGCAGTATTACAGTAAAAGTACTGCAGTATTATGAGTGATGTAGTATGCAGTATTACAGTGAAAGTACTGCAGTATTATGAGCGATGTAGTATGCAGTATTACAGTAAAAGTACTGCAGTATTATGAGTGATGTAGTATGCAGTATTACAGTGAAAGTACTGCAGTATTATGAGCGATGTAGTATGCAGTATTACAGTAAAAGTACTGCAGTATTATGAGCGATGTAGTATGCAGTATTACAGTAAAAGTACTGCAGTATTATGAGTGATGCAGTATTACAGTAATAGTACTGCAGTATTATGAGCGATGTAGTATGCAGTATTACAGTAAAAGTACTGCAGTATTATGAGTGATGTAGTATGCAGTATTACAGTAAAAGTACTGCAGTATTATGAGTGATGTAGTATGCAGTATTACAGTAAAAGTACTGCAGTATTATAGTGATGTAGTATGCAGTATTACAGTAAAAGTACTGCAGTATTATGAGTGATGTAGTATGCAGTATTACAGTAAAAGTACTGCAGTATTATGAGTGATGTAGTATGCAGTATTACAGTAAAAGTACTGCAGTATTATAGTGATGTAGTATGCAGTATTACAGTAAAAGTACTGCAGTATAATGAGTGATGTAGTATGCAGTATTACAGTAAAAGTACTGCAGTATTATAGTGATGTAGTATGCAGTATTACAGTAAAAGTAGTGGTTTGGTCCTCTGACTGATATATTATTATTATGACATCATTAGATTATTAATAGTGAAGCATCAGTGTTAGAGCAGCATGTTACTGTTGTAGCTGCTGGAGGTGGAGCTAGTTTACACTACTTTATATACAGTTAGCTAGTTTAGTCCAGTGGTTCCCAACCTAGGGGTGGGGCCCCTCCAAAGGGTCAGCAGATACATGTGAGGGGTGGTGAGATGATTAATGGGAGAGGAAAGAAGAAAAATCAAAGTTCTGATACACACATTTTCAGTTTTTGGAAACACCAAGGAAATCAAGCCAAGTACAATACTTGTAATACAATATTTTTTATAGTGCTTCATTTGTACTTTTACTTATGTAAAGGATGAGAGTACTTCTTTCACCTCTGACTATTACTGAGTTCATCCTGATTCTCCCAAAGTGCAGAGAGAGAGATCAAATCAAATAAACAGCAAACCAAACAAAGTGACCACCTCCAATGATAAGGAAGTTTCCCTCTCTTCACTGTGACTGCTGCTGTGAGCAGACCACAGGGACCAACCGAAACCGCTGTAGGCAGCTACTCTTAAACCCCATTACGATGGAATTAACATTGCAGTGGGAGCTGGGGAATAAAATGATCACTGTGCTATGTGGTAATTGAATTCATCATTTTTGGGATGACGTTTTAACCATCGCAAAATCAAACAATGTCGTCTGTAATAGACATGGACATTCACAAGGACTAGCCAACAGAGAATAACTGCTTCCATCAACTTCCTTCACTTACACATGTAAGTCAAAATGACCCACGTACATTCTCTGGACTGGATTAGAATCACTGAGCTGCAAGTAATGTTAAAATAACCCTACCCCCTCTAGAGGAATCAATTCAGTCCCAATGGGGCTTTCTAGGAAGTGTAAATGCTCAAATGCGTTGTGTAGTAAACATATAAAAAGAATGTATTTAAACCATTTGCATTACTGATTAACACGTTTCTGCCCTTTTTAACCATTAATCATCAGTGAAAATGCCTTTACAGTCCTCATCAACACATCTACCAACACCTTCACATCAATCCACTAAAACCTGACTCAGAGTCAAAACTACAACAGGTCATAGGTGAATGTTTCTACAGAGATACAAATGTTTCTGAAACACCTTGACGTTCTTTCACTGACATATTTTGCACTGGAGAAATAGTAGCTTGAGATAATAATAATTGAAATTGAAGAAGATAACATTTATTTTTAGCTGTTATTAAAGCGAGAGGAAATTTAACCATATTGAAATGTGACGGGACTGTCAGAAGGGCAATAACCTTTGACTGACTTATCTCCAGCTGTAATATATCATGGCCAAGGTATCATGTAGAGACAAATATTTGATTATCTTATTGAAAATCCCACAGTTTCCCCATAGTCACCTCCAAATACCAACTGATTTCTTTATTATCATCATATAATTAAACCTACATTTTATATATTGTATATCAGGACATTAAATAATCTTCTCTGGAATAATATTTCTCTGAAAGTAGATCTAAAGTCAGGCAGAGGACGAGGGCAATAACCTTTTGCTGCTTATTGAAATGCAATATATCATGCTCAGAGTCTCAATAACAGATGCTAGATAGTTTGATTCAATTATACGAATGTGAAGGATTTAAAGGGACACTAAAGGAGAATCCAGCTGTGGTGTTTTAAATCTCTTTTCTCTCACAGTCCAAACACAAACTGAAAAAAAAAGAAACACTGTTACCTAGAGTATTGTTTGGTCCACTTAGTATTCACTCTAACAGTTTGGTAACCAAACTGCCAAACCTCAACCATACTGGCCTACAACTTTGGTCTTTGCTGAATTGGATCCTGCTTGCTGTGAAATGCCACATTTACAGACTTTGAGGAACTTGATCTACATTCTTATAGAACAACTGGTCATTTTCAGTCCAGGGCCAATTTTCCTATCATGAAGACTGATGTATTATCAGTTCTCTTTAAAGTGTGAAACATCAAGTAATTGCCAGAAAATTTGAATTATTTGAAACTGGAGTGTTTATTGGCCCTTCTGACAAATAATAATAATACAAAATTAAATAACACTTAAATATATGAGTTTTGTTTTTAATCAGATTTGATACATCTGGAATTTTGGAAATCTGGAACATTTCAAAGCCCTTATATTTCCTGCATAAAGCTCATATCACCACCTATTAAACGTTTTTGTTTTGCTCCCCAGTCAGCATGTCCATGTGGGTCCCACAAGGGTTAAATGTGGGCTATGTGGGTACTGAGTGGGCATGGGCTTGAACTGGGCAAATGTTATGGGTCCCACATGGTTTCAGTAACATGGGCCCCACATGTGTAACTCACCCAGTTGGGCATGGAAACTGCTGATAAACTTGTGTGGGACCCATATTGCAGCCCAAATTTAACCCTTATGAGGCCCACAAGGACATGCTGGCTGGGTCACAACACATTTTTTTCCCCCAAACAAACAATAACATACAGGACATAACATTTATAAACTTTTAAATGTCCTGCAAAGAACTCATATCACCCACAACATGAAAATGACAATTGACAGATGTAAAGATAAAAGAGCTTCTATACCTATCTAATTTGATACACACATTTTCAACAGGAATTTACAATAAAATAAGCAAAAATAACACAATATTTAACATTATTAAACAAAATATTTAGTCAGTCAACATTGCATCAATCCACTAACTATTCCTATTGAAGTATCAGGAACTATTTCAATGTTGTTCCTACCTTTACTTTGTCAAAACTGGCAAAAATATCCACGCCTAAAAACTTGTGGCTCACTGATTGACATCGTCCATTAAAGATGTCTAAAATAAAAGGTCCCCTGGTGGTTTGTCTGTGCACTACATGTATCTGTTCATATATATCAGGTTTTTACACTGATGATGTACAGCTCTCTAAAACTCATGTATCAAATATGATTCACTTGGCGTTACAGGGTTAAAGACTTGGTGGATCAAAAGAAATGAACAAATCAAACTCAAACCACCTAAAACAGGTCTAGCATCATTCTGCTCTCTGACAGGTAATAGTTAAACTATTCCTGTTGATAGACTGCTTACTATTCTTATGTGTGCTTATTAAAAAGGAGAAATAATTTATCCTTGCAGTGAAATGTTCCAGTGACACTTAAACAATGCACTAATCCTCTCTACTCTATTCTTTACAATCTAATGCCAGGTTAACAGCTGCACATAATTGGAACAACAATAGGTTTAGTGCATTCCTTCAATCTGATCAAGACATTTAAAACACTGAAGCACGGTAAAGCTGGTGGTTGTGAAACTACCAGCCAAATGCTGGAAAGTACAGAGTTGATCTCATCCGCTCCCCTCCTGTTTATCTTCTGACACTACCACAAATATATTCCACTATGTCTGACATTTGTTGGCCCAAGCAAATGAGCCCAGCAGGACTCATATCATGGGGAATCAAGCTGAGTTCAAGTCACAGTGGGGGTCATATGAGGAGAATCACACTGCTGTCCTCAGCTCAGTGGGGTTGACAAGAGGAAAACCAGCCTCTACTCAACTCCTCACCAGGGCTCAAAAGAAGCCTATCAGCTCTGATTTACTCTGAGAATGAAGCTTAGACTGACAGGATGGGAAGGATGGGATGGGACAAAATATCACACTTTATTTTTATTGAAGAAGACAGAAATAAATCAAGCTAGGTTAATTTATTAAGTGAACTGCATTTAACACACTTGAGATTCAACGACCTCCCTCTGTCTCAGTGTATAACCTGTGTAGTAATCATTTCTGCTATAAAATGTGGCTGAAATATGTCAAAAACCAGAGCCCTTCCTGTAAAGCCATTGAAGTGAACTGTAGTGAAAAGAAGAGATTAAGAGTAGACATAGTGAAACAACCATCAGTAGAAAAAGAGAATAGTGGCTGAATGAATTAAGTCAAGAGAAAAGGTGAAAGTAGTATAACCTTGCTATGCCACACAATCTCATTTCGAGGAGGTCAGGGTGGATGGACTGGTCAAATAAGTGTGTGATTTTGGCACAGGAGACAGTAGTTTTACACATTCTTTATTATCAGTCAACCTCAATCTTTCCCAAATCTTTCGAAGTAGTTATTTTAACTTTACCCATGATCTTTCCCAGAGCTGTAATATACTCAGGTATATAGTGTATATCCAACTCTGGGCAGAAGGCTTTACAAATGCCATTAAAAATAGCCACAGATACATCAGTGCGCATCATGCAGAGTAGGCTGCAGGGTATCATGTTACCATCTTGTGTAATCTATGGCGTTAACTGCCCACAGGAGACTTGTGTTCCCTGAATGGAGCCTTTAAGGCAGTGCATCCTTCCAGGCAACATAAGTACCAGACCTCAGAGAAGCACTTGCCTTCAGGACAAAGACAGGGTGTATGTTGAGAGTCACTACATGTTTATTCACTTCCTTTTTCTGCAACAGTCATGATACAACATATATATTTGTTAGTTGATTTTGATTTGTCCTGGAGAAAAAGGTAGAATCAACACTAAGGACAGGATGAGTGGTGAAGGAAGGACACGTAGAGGCAGGAGGAAACATAAGTTCAGCCTTTGGTACAAGGTTGAGGTGGCCTAACTACACACTGAGACAAATTTATTGAAGTGTTTTATGAATGATTACTTTCAGAGGATGACAGCGGAACCTTACATCTCCAAAAGAAATGATGAAATATATAGTTTCTTACTGCCTTTAAAAAATACCCATTTGAGCATTTTCCTAGTGTCCCTTTCAACATTGTTCAGTGACTTACAAAATCATGTTCTTGTCATTCCAATGTACTTCAGGGAATAGTAGTAGTGTTATATGGCTTCAGCCTTTACTGGGCCCTGACCACTAAATACATCAAACTAAGTTTGTCAAGTTAAGTTGTAGGCTACAAATCTGGTAATTTGTACGATCATTGAGTGTTTTACTCTTAGTTTAACTGTGATTGTGTTTGTCATGGTGCCAGCTCACGCCCTATAGAGAGTAGCTTACACTCTGGCCAAATATACACTTCATAGTCAAATTCCTCAGTTCAGTCAATCAAGCTGACACTAAAGAGTTTATTCTCATTGTTAAAATGTGGTCCTCTGAATTTGATAGGACCAACTATGGATGGTATGGTATGGTCAGTGGTTGGTAAAAAAACATCTCTCAAACAGAGATCAATACTCACTGTCCATGAGCATTTGAAAATAATTACAGTTATCGTGGTGTTGGATGATGATGTTTGATAGTTTTCCTCTCAGCTTAGGAGGACAAGATCATTATCTTCATCACTGTATGATATCATCACTGAATGATGTCAACATCATCTCCAACCTGCGTTCAGCATCTCTGTCTCCAGGAGCAGCCTGCAGAGCTGAGAGGACAGCAGCTACACCTACTGCCTTCACCAACCAAGATAGTTTGGCACAGTTGGAAGAAACCTACAGTCTTTGTATTTATAAATACATGATGATAAATCATATGATGATACGTCATATATGAATCAATATATTGATTCATTGGCTTTATTGCCTCACCCACCGTAGTGAGTCAGCCTACCTGTCTGCTTGCAGTGAAAACAGGGGAGGGGGCTCACAGACAGATTGGGGGCTGAATCAATGGAGATACAGTAAATAACACATACAGCGGGATATTCAACACCTCATATGGGCCTTGTTCCGAAAAAAACATGATGATGCTTTCTCACCACCAAACCAAGACTTAATTCTCTATGAGATCAGCTTATTTTCAGACTGAAGTGTTTCCTGAGCTGTGACAGTCTACAAGACCTATCAAGAGCCATGTTCATTTTCCATGTTTTTCGGTTGAGGCTGCTAATTTTGTTCGACCCCGTCCTCTTCTCATTGACTTCATTTCACAGCCATCTGTTCAACTGAGTTATGTTATCTATTTCTAATATTAGACCTGATAAAACTCTCTGTATTTATCAATAGTGGGCGGTATATTGGCAGGTTTCCAAAGACAGGCAGGTGAAATGGAAACTCTGAACTGCCTGTTGTGAATTCAAGTGTGAATGTCTATGTGTCAGCTCTGTTCTGAGGTGAGCCCTGACTCTCACTCTGTGCATCTTGACCCTTCACTTCAGAACAGCTTAGAGGATGGGTGAATGGGAAAATGCTTTGGTTGGGGGAGAAGACAGCATTTGGAACAACTCTTTAAGATTTTGTCTGTCTGTGGAGCCCTTTTGTTGTATTTACCAGCAAAAGAGAAGATTCAAGAGCTCACAGGTGTGGGTCGCAAGTCCAAGCATTCCAGACAGCAGCAGCATAAAGCCCAGGTAGGTAACTCAGAAAACAGATTACAAAGTAATGACAAAAGTGAACAAATAATCTGTGCAAGTTCATGAAGTGTAATGAGGTGATGAGTTGCAGGTGAGGAGGTGGCAGAGAAGGCCAGGTAACTGGAAGGTAAGTCCGGGGGCATCTAGTGGAAAGCTTGAGGATGGCAGGGTTGGGGAGTTGGAGGAAAGAACGTGGCTTGGGAAAAGTGTGGGAGAGAGTAATGTAGAGGGTTGGGGTTGAGTGTGGCTGCAGAGAGAGACTGACACCACCCCTTTAAATATAACAAGAATACATTTATGTAGACACAAATAATATACAGAAGGCTATGTATTCATGGGTGCTAATATTGATAGGAAATTGTCTAAATAAAGTACCTGGATACCTTTTTGATACTTGTAGCTTTTACAGGCTTGTGTAGAATAGCAGGATTAGACTCAACTTGCTGGGCAGATGTTTTTCTAATGTGGTCATAAGCATTTACACCTGGCTGAGATCTGATCACAATGCATTCTGCATGCATTTACACCTGCATTAATATGCTTTCTTCCTTATCCAGAAACAATATCTACACAGAAAATGTATGTTAATTTCAGACCACGTCTACATTAAGCTGGCTAAGTTCTAAAACACAATTTTTGATCAAAAACCACATGCATCCACAGCAGGAATTTCAGCTCGTTTATACAAAGATCTCCTTCCACATTAAAATGGCAAAATGGATAATTCTCCTCCTACTGGGCATGGGCAAATCAGTCAGAAATGTTACACTATTTCCATTTCTGCTACAGCTTCCTGACATTTAGTTTATTTTGAGCAGATTACACCAGCAACAGACAGGTTTGAGCAGAGAGACGTGGTAGATAACTGCATTTAACTCTAAACAGGCTGTCAAACAGTGTATTACGATGACATTTTTGATGTAACGAGTAACCTAATGTGTTAGGTCCACAATTTAAGTACTCAGCTGTTTAGTTAGGTTTTCAAAAAGGTAATCCATTATTATTTTAATCAACTATTCCTGTAGCTACATTTTTACCACAAGAAAAGAAAAACTACACACGTGTACAGCAGCTCAGTGAGCAAGATGGCAGAAGGGACAGCATTCACTTTGTGAACTTTGAAGTTATTACATTATAATAACATGTAAGTTGTGCTCGGGTAACAAGAGCCTGTTGGCCTGTTGCAGTGATGTAGGGATGTGTTTGAAACGCCTGTAAGTGTTTATCATGTGTATTATGTATGTGATGGGATTTGAAATGTCTGTATGTAGTTTATAACTTGTATGTGAGCATATGTTTGAGAAGCCTCTTTAGTCCAATAAAGACTGTAAATGGGAAATGGGACATTGTGTGTGTCATTGCTGCTATTAGTGTAAAGATTTACAGATTATGGGTCAGACTTGGCTGTGTGATGATGGTACAGTCATTCTATTTAAAGGAGGTCTGGACTAAAACTACATGAGGAATCACAAAGTAACACCAAAGTACTCTAACCAGTTACTTTTTTCAGAAAGTAATGCTGTAATGTAACTAGTTACGTTTTAATGGCAGTAAGTTTGTAATGTAATTAGTTACTTTTAAAAGTAACATTACCAAACACTAGTGTCAAATGGCGCTTTTCCACTACACAGTTCCAGCACTACTTGGCTCAACTCAGTTTTTTTGCGTTTCCACTAGGGATAGTACCTGGTACCTGGTACTTTTTTAGTACCTGCTCTGGTGAGGTTCCAAGCGAGCCGAGCCGATACTAAATGTGACGTCAACAGACTGCTGGCCGCTGATTGGTCAGAAGAGTTGTCGCTGGGCGAGTCATGAGCCGTCCCACACAAGAATCAAACCCGGCATTTTTAAATACCGGCCACCGGCCACAGTCGTGCTATGACGACCCCGCCCACGTTGAGTAGGTACTTTTTTGTAATGGAAAAGGTCGTTCCTGGAACCGTACCGAATAGAGTCGAGCCGAGTCGAGCCGAGTAGTGCTAGAACTGTATAGTGGAAAAGCGCCAAAAGTAGACACCTTGGAGTGATGTTTTGTCCCTAATATGTCCACGGTTGTCTACCAAGCCAGCGTTCTGGCAGCCATAGAAAGAAAAAACACTATTATAGTATGGTCAGAGAGAAAAAGATGTTTACGAATATAGCCAGCTTTAGTATGCACACCGTCCTGGTCATAGGCTCATACATTTCATTGGAGGAATAACTCACTACAGCAGAACTGAGCTCTGCACAATGCTCTGGAAAACTAAACTAGACAGCATTACAGCGCTCATATTAATGCTCCATGAAAACTTAAATGTGCTGAAACTTTTATAAAATGACAACCTTCTTTGAACTTGAACCCTGTGTTAGCAAGTGAGATACATGGGAATTTAGTACTGTTTACTCAGCTGATCCAGTATGGGTGAATTATGCATACATATGACAAAATGTACAACCCTGTCTGCCACAAATGATGTTAATATCCAACTGATTTGTTCTGCCAAATAAATTTAAGAAGAAACATATCTGCTGTGTAGATCAACGTTCAATGGCGACGTTCTTCCAAGTCAAGGAAATGTAATGTTTTTGTATCACACACAAATCATGGGGAGGCGTTTGGAGGGATTTTTGAGGTTATTAAATGTTCAGTGATATTTTTAGTCCCACATGTTTAGGCAAAAAAAAGGCATTTCATTTTAAAGTTGGCTTTTGTGGTTTTAATTAAAAGAAAATAAAGTAAAAATAAGTAAAAACTGAGACCATGATCTCCCTCTGACCTTATCCAAGTGATATGAGTGCCCAAACTGAAGCATAAGAAACATTAATCATGCTGTAGTTGCTGTGGGCATACTGTATATTGTAGAGAAAAACAAATTACTGAAAAGTAATGATGAATGAAAGAGTGAGGATGTTTTATTTCGAAAATGCAATTCATTCATTCCCAAATGTCTACCTTGTTTTTTAAATGCTATAAGATAAGAAGAAAGTGAGCGAGCCATCGTTCTCTCTCATTCTGCTTTCCCCAATTTAAGCAGAGGAGACGCCGCCTCCGATCTCAAAGAGAGAAAGGATGACAAAGATACGAAACCGAGTGATAAAATAATGCAGAGAGCGGTGGAGAGGGAGTTGGAAATAAGAGGGAATGAGTGATGAAGTCTGAAGAGGGAGTCAGGGGAGTAAAAGATGAAGCTGAGGAGTCAACACGAGGAGGCAGGAGGACAGAGCGAGGGGAGCGCTGAATATTTGAGAGGGGAAAAAGATTCATGAGGGCTTCAATAAAAAGCTTCAGTGAACACAGCACAAACAGACAGGCCTGATGGTCACACACACACACACACACACACACACACACACACACACACACACACACACACACACACACACACACGCGCACACACACACACACACACACACACATACATATGCACACACTGTGGGGTAAGTCCAAATCAACCATGTTTATTCAAACTCTTCTCTGCTCATCACAGAATCCCATCATGCATTTCACTCCAACGGTCTCACCCTGTCAGAGTATAACAAGCTCTCCTCACTGCGCAGCAGCCTGCACACAGACATGCAAACACAGACACACGGTCCATACACCGCACGCACACACACACACACACACACACACACACACACACACACACACACACACAGTAGAATTTAAACAAATTGAAGGACTTTAACACACAAACACGTGAATCCCACAGATCCATAAATATCATCCAACATATTCTTTATAGGCTAAAACTTAAGGTTTAATGACTAGTTTTAAAGTAAGTCAGTATTGCAATATAATTGGTCATTTCTGCACCATTAAACATAAATATATCAACTAACAACATCAAGACATGGTAACTGAAAAAATATATAATTATGGTTGAAAACATGGTAAATCTGAAACCTCAAGAAAGAGCAGTGAGTGGAATTTTTGGAGGAAAGTTTTAACACTGAGATACAGAAAACACAGCATGAGTGTCAAGTCTGAAATCATATCATTCTAATTATAATATATATATTCCTTTATTAGTCCCACAGTGGGGACATTTACAGTATTGCAGTAAAAAGAGAAGAGCATCAGTAAAAAGAATAAAGCACAATAAATAATAAATAATTACACAAACAAGAAAAACAATAGTGGTAAAAAAATATAGTAAAATCTAGTAACATTATCAACAAGATTAATATAGGTGTTGTCAAACTCCATTCGAATACGGGAAAGCTGTCCCTGAATTTTTGTTGTAACATTAAAATGTTACATCATTATGACAGACAGGTCAAAAACCCCTTATGATGATTAATTTAAATGGAACCTCGTTTCCCCTGCCCGGACGCGGGTCACCGGGGCCCCCCCCTGGAGCCAGGCCTGGGGAGGGGGCTCGATGGCGAGCGCCTGGTGGCCGGGCCTGCACCCATGGGGCCCGGCCGGGCACAGCCCGAAGAGGCAACGTGGGACCCCCTTCCCGTGGGCTCACCACCCGTAGGAGGGGCCAAAGGGGTCGGGTGCAGTGTGAGCTGGGCAGCAGCCGAAGGCGGGGACCTTGGCGGTCCGATCCTCGGCTGCAGAAGCTAGCTCTAGGGACGTGGAATGTCACCTCTCTGGCGGGGAAGGAGCCTGAGCTGGTGCGCGAGGTTGAGAAGTTCCAACTAGACATAGTCGGCCTCACCTCGACGCATAGCAAGGGCTCTGGAACCAGTCTTCTCGAGAGGGGTTGGACTCTCGTCCACTCTGGAGTTGCCATTGGTGAAAGGCGCCGGGCAGGGGTGGCAATACTTATTGCCCCTCGGCTTGGCGCCTGTATGTTGGAGTTTACCCCAGTGGATGAAAGGGTAGCCTCCCTCCGCCTACGGGTGGGGGGACGGATCCTGACTGTTGTTTGTGCCTATGGCCCAAACAGCAGTTCAGAGTATCCACCCTTTCTGGAGGGGGTGCTGGAAAGTGCTCCCTCTGGGGATTCCATCATTCTGCTGGGGGACTTCAACGCTCACGTTGGCAGCGACAGTGAGACCTGGAAGGGTGTGATTGGGAGGAACGGCCCCCCCAATCTGAACCCGAGCGGTGTTTTGTTATTGGACTTCTGTGCTCGTCACAGATTGTCCATAACAAACACCATGTTCAAGCATAAGGGTGTCCATATGTGCACTTGGCACCAGGACACCCTAGGCCGCAGTTCGATGATTGACTTTGTAGTCGTGTCGTCGGACTTGCGGCCGCATGTCTTGGACACTCGGGCAAAGAGAGGGGCGGAGCTGTCAACTGATCACCACCTGGTGGTGAGTTGGCTCCGATGGTGGGGGAGGATGCCGGTCAGACCTGGCAGACCTAAACGCATTGTGAGGGTCTGCTGGGAACGTCTGGCAGAGTCTCCTGCCAGAGAGAGCTTCAATTCCCACCTCCTGGAGAACTTTGACCATGTACCGGGGGAGGCGAGGGACATTGAGTCCGAGTGGGCCATGTTCCGCGCCTCCATTGTCAAGGCGGCCGACCGGTCCTGTGGCCGCAAGGTGGTCGGTGCCTGTCGTGGCGGCAATACCCGAACCCGCTGGTGGACACCGGCGGTGAGGGATGCCGTCACGCTGAAGAAGGAGTCCTATAGGGCCTTTTTGGCCTGTGGGACTCCAGAGGCAGCAGGCAGGTACCGGCAGGCCAAGCGGGGGGCGGCTGCGGCGATCGCTGAGGCAAAAACCCGGAAATGGGAGGAGTTCGGTGAGGCCATGGAGAACGACTTCCGGACGGCTTCGAAGAGGTTCTGGACCACCATCCGGCGTCTCAGGAGGGGGAAGCAGTGCACCGTCAATACTGTGTATGGGGGTGACGGTGCCCTGCTGACCTCGACTCGGGACGTCGTGGATCGGTGGAAGGAATACTTCGAAGACCTCCTCAATCCCACCGAAACGCCTTCCGGTAAGGAAGCAGGGCCTGGGGACCCGGGTGTGGGCTCTCCTATCTCTGGGGCTGAGGTCGCCGAGGTGGTCAAGAAGCTCCTCGGTGGCAAGGCCCCGGGGGTGGATGAGATCCGCCCGGAGTTCCTCAAGGCCCTGGATGTTGTGGGGCTGTCATGGTTGACACGACTCTGCAACATCGCGTGGACATCGGGGGCAGTGCCTCTGGATTGGCAAACTGGGGTGGCGGTCCCTCTTTTTAAGAAGGGGGACCGGAGGGTGTGTTCCAACTATAGGGAGATCACACTCCTCAGCCTCCCTGGTAAGGTCTATTCGGGGGTACTGGAGAGGAGGGTCCGTCGGATAGTCGAACCTCGGATTCAGGAGGAGCAATGTGGTTTTCGTCCGGGTCGTGGAACTGTGGACCAGCTCTACACCCTCTGCAGGATCCTTGAGGGTGCATGGGAGTTTGCCCAACCAGTCCACATGTGCTTTGTGGACTTGGAAAAGGCATTCGACCGTGTCCCTCGGGGGGTCCTGTGGGGGGTTCTCCGGGAGTACGGGGTATCGGACCCCCTGATACAGGCCGTCCGTTCCCTGTACAACCGGTGTCAGAGCTTGGTCCGCATAGCTGGTAGTAAGTCGGACTCGTTTCCGGTGGGGGTTGGACTCCGCCAGGGCTGCCCTTTGTCACCGATCCTGTTCATAATTTTTATGGACAGGATTTCTAGGCGCAGCCAGGGCGTTGAGGGGTTCCGGTTTGGTGACCTCAGGATTGGGTCACTGCTTTTTGCAGATGATGTGGTCCTGTTGGCTTCATCAGACCGTGACCTCCAACTCTCACTGGATCGGTTCGCCGCCGAGTGTGAAGCGGCCGGGATGAGAATCAGCACCTCCAAATCCGAGTCCATGGTCCTCAGCCGGAAAAGGGTGGAGTGCACCCTTCGGGTCGGGGATGAGATCCTGTCCCAAGTGGAGGAGTTCAAGTACCTCGGGATCTTGTTCACGAGTGAGGGAAGGATGGAGCGGGAGATCGATAGGCGGATCGGTGCGGCGTCTGCAGTAATGCGGGCTCTGCACAGATCCGTCGTGGTGAAGAGAGAGCTGAGCCGAAAGGCGAAGCTCTCGATTTACCAGTCGATCTTCGTTCCTACCCTCACCTATGGTCATGAGCTTTGGGTAGTGACCGAAAGAACGAGATCGCGGGTACAAGCGGCCGAAATGAGCTTCCTCCGTAGGGTGGCTGGGCTCTCCCTTAGAGATAGGGTGAGAAGCTCGGCCATCCGGGAGGAGCTCGGAGTAGACCCGCTGCTCCTCCGCGTTGAGAAGAGCCAGATGAGGTGGCTCGGGCATCTAGTTAGGATGCCTCCCGGACGCCTCCCGGGTGAGGTGTTCAGGGCACGTCCCACCGGTAGGAGACCCCGGGGAAGACCCAGGACACGCTGGAGAGACTATGTCTCTCGGCTGGCCTGGGAACGCCTCGGGATCCCCCGGGAAGAGCTGGACGAAGTGGCTGGGGAGAGGGAAGTCTGGGTTTCCCTGCTTAGGCTGCTGCCCCCGCGACCCGACCCCGGATAAGCGGAAAGAAGATGGATGGAGGTGAGGACACGTTGATTGATTGATTTTATTATGGTGTCATGTATATGAATATGCTCAGCCAACATGGCAAGACACCACAAATTCATACATACCAGGGTTAAAGAAGAGTGTACGCCTTTTCAAATAACAACGTCATAGACCAATAAAATTAAAGAATGAAATAAGGTAACAGAAGCTTCCTTCATAATCAGATCAACATTATCCAGCATCTTCAATAGAGAATACGAAAAGCAGAAAAATAAAATAAAATAATCAAAGTATTAATTGAACAGTCCATCTTGCCTTCTTTTCCAGGATTTTGCCACAACACTTGGAGCTTAAGTACATCAACATTAAACAGACATATTTCAGGATTCAGTCATACATCTGGGTGGGGTGTGTTGAAAGGTGGTAATGTTTGGATCACCTCATTGTCTGTCAAGCATATTTCAGCAAGACAAAGTCTCATCTGATATGACTAAATGATATATATCGTCAATAGTTAGTTTCAACTTAAACTGTATCATCTATAAGGAAATCAGTCTAACCTGTGTGCCTACTGTTACTACAAGCATTGCTGCTGTTTGCTGTGTTTGCACCTTTTTATATTGCATATTGCATTTTATTGCTCTTATAGATTGTTAATGTTTTATTCATGTCTTAAATTGTTTTTAACCATCCTTAAATGTTTTTATGCCTCAGGGAGGCACTACTACTACTACTACTACTACTACTAATACTACTACTACTACTACTACTACTACTACTACTAATACTACTACTACTACTACTACTACTACTACTAGAATTTGAGTTGCAGCACTACACACAGAGGTCACATGAAGAGACTAATGACAGTGAGCAGCAGAGAGTGACTGCTGCAGACATTGTCATGTGTTGTGTAGTCCATGCTGTGTGAGCTGATGTGAGCTGCTGAGTCGTTGTATGTACATACAGACAGATCAGATGGCAGACAGTAGGCAGAGAGTTTGGACGCTCTTCTTGAACAAGTTAGTATTGTACTGCTTTTCCTTCCTCTGATCGACCAGCTCGTCCTCACAAGAAATATAACGGTACATTTCATGACCTATAGTTACCTTTACACCATCCACCCGCCATAGTAAATGATGACTCAGGGAAGTGACGTAGCTCAGATGGTGTCAGTATAAGGCGACTTGTTAGGAGGACGCAGGTTAGGTGGTTGGTTAGATAGTTATTGGACATCACTGTTTGCTTCCTGTCTCTAAGCACAAGAGACAAGTCATGTGTCCAACTCCAAGTCGGGACATTTTTTGGAAAAAAAACGTAACGTGTTGCCATGACAACAAAGGTTGGTTGACTTTTAAGTCTGTGTAAAGCAACAATAAATATGTCTTCTGAGTTTTATATAAAACTAAGCTTCATAATCGTGAAAAATATGTCTCACATGTCAACTGTCAATCAATCATATATCATCACCACAAACATTTCAGAGTACGGTGTAGACCTGCTATATGTGAAAAGTGCCTTGAAGTGTTACCCATGTTTCAAGTGATCATTTTAAGGGTTGCGTACTGTTCAGGGTCAAATTTGACCCATGTTAACATTGGAGAGCTGTAAAAACACCATATACACATTTATTTTAGTTGGACATTTCCTAATGTGACCAATAGTACACACAAATGGAAATAAAATCCTTTTTTTTTGTGCAGGTGATACACATTTTACATATGCAAATGTACAAAATTGACCTGTGTACAAAAATCAGCATTCAAACATGTTGTTGAAGTCATCATATTCTATAAAATGTTCTTCTGGACCATTAAATAGTGATTGTGAATGTTTTGTTTCTCCCCACAAACGTAATCAAACATTTATTAATGAATGAAGTGGAATTTATCAATATGAATTGGTGTAGAGACTTATTGTACAGTATGTAAGGATTTATCCAAACCATGATCATTCTATAACCCTAACCAAGTGCTTTATGTACCTAAACCTAACCAGACCTTAACCACATCTCTATCACACCATGAAAAATCATTATTAACAGGATAGCGGTCGTTGTGAATAGTAATGACGTTGTAAATGTAAGATCATTTTTTTGCCGGCTGAATTTTAAATCTGATGTTAATTTTAGAGGATGTGTTGGATCGAGGGGACATAGCAACTCTCCTTCCTCCCAAACCATTAACCAGAGTTTATTCATTATCCAAATGATCCTACATTTTATCGTACTCCGCCTTTCCTTTCAGAGGATGCAAAAAAAACAACAACCCGACCTCATCTGCGATTGTTTTGTGGTCGCTATAGTAACACCATGTACTGTCACTGAACCATAAATATATTGTATACAACACTGTGTGTGTGTCAAGTATCAATCACTGAAATAGAAGAGGTTACACAAGTCAAATAAATATGATCATGTTATGTAAGCTGGTCTCATCTGTGGCATGTGCAATTGAAATAGTATTTATTTTTATTGAGTGTAATATAAATTGTATCCACTCCTACTATTAATGAAGCATTTATGAATGTGAGCGTTGCACGGTGAGATACTGCTGTAAGCCTGAATGCTGACGATGAGATCACAGCATCTATCACATCATGTTGTAAGTCCTTTCATTCACATTTCAATTCAGTGATGTTATATCATTTTAATATCATGTTGATATTAAAATGAACAAATAAATGCATAGTCTGTGTGTCTGAGTGGTCAAACAGGTGATAAAAAAAACAATTAAGTCTTTATCAGTAAAATAAATGATGTCATTAAATTATTTTATGAGCAAAAATATTAAATTGTAAGCCTACTGTATGAGAAGAATACCCACCTGGAAAATTTAACATTTTCCAAACGTGTTTTTTTTTTTTCATGACTCTTTATAAGGTTTTAAAATGAATGACATCATTTACAGAAATATCACTATAATCACTCATTATAATCGCTGTTTAACTAAGCTCCTAATATCAGCTCAAGACCACATTTGTTCCTAAAAGTGCAGCTGGTGTGAATAATGTATTCCGGGAGAGCCAAGGGAAATCTTTCCTGGAAAAATAAAAAAAAAAAGAAAGAAAGAAAAAAAAGAACGTATTAACCTTGTCTTTTCCCACCAAATACCATTTAAACTTTTATATAAACTTCCAGAGTTTTTCTAACAGATTTGAACCGCTGCTGTTCTGTCATCCATACAGTCTGTTGCAGTAATAGTCAACACGTTAATTTGACTAAGTGTCTCATTGCTATGGATTTATTCACAGTTCTGAGCTCAGCTGAAAGGCAGTGTTTTGTTGGCCAAAAGCGGTTTGTCTGACTCTGTGTGTGTGTGTGTGTGTGTGTGTGTGTGTGTGTGTGTGTGTGTGTGTGTGTGTGTGTGTGTGTGTGTGTGTGTGTGTGTGTGTGTGTGTGTGTGTGTGAAAGAGAAATAGAGAGAGCAGAAGAGGAGAATAATGCAAATGTTTGTTAAATCAGCTATCATTTCCTGACACGGTGTTCCAGGCATAATTAGGTAAGAGAGGTGATGTCAACATTCAGTGTGTGTGTGTGTGTGTGTGTGTGTGTGTGTGTGTGTGTGCGTGTGTGGATAGGTATGAAACATAGACAATTCAAATGTTTGTTAAGCCACGTATCATCTCCTGACACCTTGTCCTCTGTGTAATTAGATGATATGTACTCTCTCATTGTGTGTGTGTGTGTGTGTGCCTGCCCCCCTACACACACACACACGCACACACACACACACACACAAACACACACACACACAGAGTAGAATTTAAATATAGTCACAAAGTCCATACAAACAGTACACTATATACAATCATTGCATGGTATGTCCACATTACTGCTGGTTTATAATGCAATCTTCAATAATAATAATAATAATGGTTATACTAATAATACTACTAATAATAATAGATGTTTTCTTTTTCTTTTAATGCAACATACACATACATAATTATAATAATATTACTATAATGACAAATGAACAGACTTAATTTCACACTTGCAATTTGTTCATTTGTTCATCCCTCCTGATGCTTTGTGGAGCTGCAGGCAGCCACCAGCTCTGCTTACGCCTCAGGCCAGTTATGATAATGAGCAATAACATACATCAGACAGAAGAAAAGAAGGAGACAATTAAAGTAAAAGAGGCTATACTGTAACTACACATCATCATTATTAACATTCCTGAGCTGGACATTCTGCAATGGTGAGTAATGCTCACAGATTTAAGAGCAGAGCTTTATTGTTTAACAGGGAATTTAAATGATATTGTAAGAAAAAGTAAGAAAAGCTAGTAAATGTGGATTAGTCACATGCTGTGCACAGCCTTCAAAATGCCTCCATCACTCTTTTTTTTTGTTCTTTTGAGGTTTTTTTACACCGTGTGTGATCATTGTGGAATGTCTTGCTTAGATATTATTTGTTTATTTATTTATTCTCTCTCTTTTATATTTGTTTGTATTTTATTGTGATATGGACTCTCCATGAGCTGTGTCCTTAATAAAGTTTTTGATTTGAATTTGAATTGAAAAACACATTTTATATTTAATTATCATTTACAGTAATTTAATATAAATACAGTACATCACAAAAACTCAAAAACAACTATATTGAAATAATGACATTTTTAAAATAGATAATTACCTGTAAAGCAAATAAAAAGGACATTTTACTGTTAATGTATTATCTTTTCTTATTCCTTTATTCCTTTTTAGTTGAAACACTGGAGTCAAACAGTCCTTCCTGTTTTTCACAAACACACTGTCAATCTCTTGAAACTGATTTTTGGTACCACCGAAAGAATTTCTCTGATTATCTCTGACTCAGTTTCTCTGGTAAAGACATCAGGAGATGCTTTTTTTTAAAATGAGGACATACATGACATGAGCAGTCACATAGGTTATACTGGACTGACTGGACAGTTTGTGGGTCAACTCCACACACAGAAGCTTATATATATATATATATATATATATATATATATATATATATATATATATATATATATATATATATATATATATATATATATATATGAATTCTGTCTGAATCATCAGTCTTTTCTTATTTTTTTAAGGTTTGCGGTGATAACAGCAAAATAAAAAAAATGTCTAATACACACTTGAGCACAGTGTATAGAACAGTGTACAGCTGCAACATTTTACACATAACCTTTACAGGTGTTTAATCCAGCTTTTCTAAATATTTTTAGCAGGTTGGACAATCCTGGAGTTTTTTTCTTTGTGTGCAAGTGTAATGACTATACAGTTTAATTGAACATCGGATTTTGATAGCTGATATCTGCAGTGAGATGTTCTCAGTGCTGCAGGTGTGTGTTCAGACGCGCATCAGAGCAGAATTTCTCCATAACACCCACTTCATATTTTATGAATAGTCTCAATGTCTTCATCCTGTGATATTAATAATATACATTATCATTTTTCCTGTTTACTAATTTTAAACCACACTATCTATGAAATTCTTTTTTTATGAATTTATTTTCTCTGAATTGTTTCTTTTTTGCAAAGCAACAATAGTTAGTTTTAAAGAGCCTGTGGAGTGCTTCTGAATCTGTGTAGAATATTCTCAGTAAGTGTGATTTATTTTAATTATTATAGTGTAAAATGAGTAAAATTATTTAAAAACCTTATTTTTTTGGAAGGAGTAGTGTGATAATATGCTGTGAAAACTCATGTAACTCCCTCTCAGACTTACACAAAAGCTTTAAGTGTAAAAGTAAGTGAATAGAATGCCTTTACATTTTTTAAATATATGCATATTTTACTATTGCATTGTTTAAATAAAATAAGCAAAAATGAAATGGTTGCCCCTCAGTGTATCTATCACATCTGTATATTCCATTCCCTAAAACACAATAAAATATATAAATGAATATATGATTGCATCATTCATAACAGCAGCAGAAGAATGGCGAGATGTGTTCTGTACTTTATAAAAAATGACACTTATCTCCTGTTAGATTCTATTCATTGTAAAGCTGGATGAAAGGAGAAATAGCAATGAAATACCTGATGCAAGAGAAAAAAATAGATATTTAGACTCAATTCCAAAATTCTCTGTAAGTTTAAAAAAATGTGGGAAAAAAACGACGCATGAATATGAATGGTAGGATAAACTATAGTCATTTAAATAGTCCACAAGGTAAAATATAGGCTTCTTCTAGACTGTGAAAGTCCCTGTCAGAAGATTCACAAAGGTTGTTGGTATATATAAATAACACACACACACACACACACACACACACACACACACACACACACACACACACACACACACACACACACACACACACACACACAAAATAAATAAGGCTGCCCAACCAGAACTAACAAAGGCCCACTATGAACAGTCCTGTCAGCACAGCGAGGGAGAGATATTGCGGTGTGTGTGTGTGTGTTGGTGTGTGTGTGGGTGTTCAAAAAGAGAGTGTACAAGTGTGTTACAGTCCATTTGTGTATATGTGTATGTGCATATGTTTTTGTGTGACTGTGTGTGACTTCCTTACACACTAAAGAATGGTAATTGTCTCCAGTGAATGTCTCTTCTTCTTGTCATAAGCTACGCTCATTTACACTCAAAATATTGGTCTGTGTATGCATGTGTGTGTGTGTGTGTGTGTGTGTGTTTGAGAGAGACAGAGACACAATATGCGTGTCGTAAGCTGCGCTCATTTACTCTCAAAATATTGACCTGTGAATATGCGAGTGTGTGTCTGTGTCACATCTACGTGTTGTGTGAGTGTGTGAAAGTGAGAATGAGGGAATGTGTGTGTTAAACGCTGAAACTCTCACACTCTAAAATGTTTGTGCGTGTGTGTGTGTGTGTGTGTGTGTGTGTGTGTGTGTGTGTGCTGTACGCCACGCTCATTTAGCCTCAGTAGCAGCAGAATGGGGAATTCCAATAATAATCATAAAACCTACTTTATTTTCTCTGTTTGAGGTGAGACGGCTGCCTTCCCCCCTTGCCGCCACTTTCCAGCCCGCTCAGCCAATCAACTTACACACACACGCACACACACACACACGAACACAAACCCTCTCGTGTGCAGTTCTGCAAGCCTAGGCGATCGTCAGAGTTATTACATGGAGTGTTGTCTGCCTTGTTACATTTTCACTTTATGAGCTGAGAGCCTTCCCCAGTCCCTCAATACTTAGCATAGACAGCAACTTAGACGGTTTGCATGTGTGTGTGTGTGTGTGTGTGTGTGTGTGTGTGTGTGTGTGTGTGTGTGTGTGGCTGCTGTTTTCTTTTTATCAGCAGACAGGCCACTGGGTCCTGCACTGCTTAGCAAACCCAACTATTTAATAGGCACAGCAGGGAGACATTTGTGTGTCTTTGTGTGTGTGTGTGTGTGTGTGTGAGAGAGAGAGAGAGAGAGAGAGAGAGAGAGAGAGAGAGAGAGAGAGAGAGAGAGAGAGAGAGAGAGAGAGAGAGAGAGAGAGAGAGAGAGAGAGAATGGCAAAAAAGAAAAAAGAGAAAAAAGAAAGAACTACAGAACATTAATAACAATAATCATGAAGCAGTTATATTTTGAGGCATTGAGGGATTATTTTCTTGATGAAGGTGAGTCATCAATATAAGAAAATATAACACTGCCACATATAGATAGAACTCATATGTTATAATAGAATAGAATAGAATAGAATAGAATAGAATAGAAGATAACTTTATTGTCCACACACACACACACACACACACACACACACACACACACACACACACACACACACACACACACACACACACACACACACACACACACACACACACACACACACACACACACACACACCTACAGCCACAGTGCAAAGACACAAACTCTCATCATCACCAGCTTTACTTTGCTTTCATCTGCTTCCATTTAAAAGCCTGATAGACGCAGGGATGAATGAATATTTGAACGTGTTTAACCTACAACGAGGGACTCTGAACGTCCTACCAGATTGTAGCAGCTCGTACTCTGTATACACAACATCAGATGAGTCACCAATGATCTTATTGGCCTGGCTCAAAGTAACAATATTCAAAGCCTTTCAAAGTAATCCTCACTGATACTCTGAGATCCAGTATGATGGTTTAACACACTCATAGTAGAAGAATAAAGCAACTGGTTATTGATTGAAGCAATAAAAAGACAACATGTGTTACAAACATGACCCATGCCTTTCAGAAGTGATTGCACAATATTGTTACTGTTGATGCATTATAGATGACCAATGAGAGCAGAGCTGCTGGCGTTGAGCGCTGTGAACAGCTAAATTGACTGCATTTAGCCCAATTTAGACCATCATTGGACAGAATAGGCCTGCCAGGTCAACACAGAGTAATCAGTGTTGTCCTGGCAGGTTTTAATGCAGCTTTACTGACAGTTGAATACATTCTCCCACACAACCGTGAGGTGATTTCTCAGGTCCAGTGTAATGAAATAATCATAAAAGTGATAAAACCATCCGTGGTCCATTCCATCAAAGTTGGAACCACAAAACGTTTTTTAAAATCCAATCACAGACACATATCAAAGCAATGGATTTATCCATTTTGGAAATATATTGCTTTATTTGTCCACATATGACTTTTTTATGTATTGCTCCCTATCTGTGTCAGTGTGTGCAATAACCTAATGAGTATAATAGGGCTGTTATATTTTTAATAAACACAGCAGGCAGCTGTAGTCTGCTGAGGCTCATAGCTAAATGGATGGAGGGATTGTCAATGACTCACCATAGTACACTTACTGCTGATTACAGAAACGCAGCACTTGCTGTGCATATGGACTCCGCCTGTGTGTGCACATGTGCACGCATCTTTGTGTGTGTGTGTGTGTGTGTGTCTGGAAGCACAAAAGACCTTTTTCTGCAAAAAAAACCTACTACGTGTGTGTGTGTCTACTTATGAGTTACAGTTTTTCATTAGCACAGAATTACGTGCGTGTACGTGTGTGTGTCTGTGTGTGTGTGTGTGTGTGTGTGTGTGTGTGTGTCTATGTGAGCCTACATGCACACTTCTCATCCAAAAACTTCACCGTTGTGTGTGCAGTCGGATGTGTATGTGTGTACATCCCATTACTTTCACTCTCTGTTGACTAAATGAAAACCCGCCTTGGCAATTTCTCCTCCTCAGCACCCATTCACTCTCCCAGCGCTACCCACACAATATTAAAAATCTCCCTCACTACCCATCTCACCGGCAAAGCTCGCAAGCTCAAACGTCTCAAAACACGCTTTTTTTTCTCCTGTACTCGTGACGTCTCGTGTCTGTCAAACAATATCAGGTAGAATCTCAGGTGTAAAATATGACCGACGCATTGAAGTCAGGGAGTGTTTTCTTCCAGCAGAGCAGATTATGAAGATGAAGCAGGGAGGCATAAACAAAGCTGTTTATTCTTTTCAATGATCGATAAGAGTTCCTGTTCTTAATCAAGTTATATTAAATCTCCATAATTTCATATTGCACGAATTCTAATTACTAAATAACTACCTGCCACTTAGTTACACTGACTGTAGAAAACTGATCTGATGTCATGTTAATGCACTTTATATGCTTATAAACTTTTTATTAGTTGTAGCAGCAGTAAAACGAATTTACACAACTTTTGCAGATTTCAGCATTTTAAGGCAAACTCATATATAAAATCAATCTACTGTATAGTGTATTTCATAAAATACAGCTGATAAGTTATGATTTAGTTTTCACCTATCTCTGGCTATCAATGAAACTATGAAAACTATAGATTATACATAAATGAATCCCTAAATAACAAAATACTCATACTCATATTATTTTTGTCCGAATATGTATGAATATTATTTAGGATTATAGATATATTCTGTTACTGATTCCTTCATTATGTTAAATATTGAAAAATGAAGCCCAAATTATTGTCTTATAATAATCTTTAATATGTTTTATTTTTATTTAACCAGGTTAGTCCTATTGAGATCAAATGAGACCTGGCCAAGACATCAGCAACACAGTTACAGTAAAAGAATCAGACATCACATAAATGAGCTACATTAATACTTCCTCATATAAAACACTTACACACAGACAGTCTGGACACAGTTTTCACCAGTGCTTTAAATTCTGTCAAGGGTACGAGGTTCTGAAGTTAAAGTTCAGATTGTAAATAGTTTTAAGCATCAGGAGCCAAAAACCTAAAAGCTTTATTTCCCAATTCAGTTCTTACATTGGGAACAACACATTGCACAAATGTCCATAGATTGAAGATTCCTTCTTGTTTCCATTTTAAAAGGCAAGATAAGTGAAAGGCAATTTTGCCCAGAATGGTATATTAAGTAAATGTTTCATTTGCTTTAATAAAGAACTGTGAAGTCATTGTTCATTAAAAATCTGTTATACTCTATTAATACTAAACACTTGATACTTCTCTGTCATCAAATACATGTGACCAATATAAAAAGTTTAAACTCATTCACAAAATATTATAATGAAGTAATAAGTAGAATTATAATAACAAGCAATGCCTAATTGATTTATTTGATGAATGTAATTATGGCACACTATCACACTCACTTGAAATGATTTACCCAACTGTCTTTACAGCCTCTATAATAATCTAATTATACATATTGTCACAAATACATGCTTAATTAGTCATTTCTGATCATCAGGCTTATTAACACATATTTATTTCCTCAGTCATTGACCCTGTATGAGCTCTTATCCATCCTTCTATAGTTTAAGAAACAACAAATGATTCATTTCAGGCTCCATGTTTTATAAAGCTGCTGCTTGATTTATTTCATTTACTGCGCCACGATAAGCTCGTTCTTTTCATTTGAATGATAATGAACAAATTGCTTTTGACTTTGTGTTATTAGAGTGAATTAAAGCGTGCTCACCTCTCAACACTTGTTCCAATATTTCATTTGAGTAAACATGACAAACACTCACTCTCTCACACACACACACACACACACACACACACACACACACACACACACATTCATTGCCAAAGGCGATGCACAAACATATTTAACACCTCTTCAGACATACATATAGATTCATACTGCATAGTGGAGGGTTAGGGTTAGGGTTTATCTTCTATTTTAGGAAATATGAATACATCATATTACTATCATTATTAAGAATTGGGTTTTATTTATTTTATTGTGTTTGTAGTGATATTGGTCTGCTATTTGAGTTATTGCAACATTAATATATTCTATATATAAAACAAGTGGGCAATACATTTTCTGTTGCTTCTTTTCCAGTTAGTTGGTCATTTTATGTTTATTAATTGTATCTTTCCCAGATGTGTTGAATCAAATGTCATGTGTTTTAAGTCCAGATGTTGTACAGCATTGATGCTACAAGGTTAGAGAAAGTCAGTGAATCCCATCAGATATACATCCCATCAAATATTTAATATACGGCTTAAGTGTGTTTACATTGACGATGACTGTCAACACAGGCAAGCAACAACAACACATGATCACATGTGTGGAAGTTTGGAAGAATGTTAATGAGAAAAATGATGAAGTCAGCACAATAATTCGACCTGTAATCCAGCTGCAAGTGAAGCTGTGAAAGCAGATGCAGGGAGAGAAAGTGTGTACTGAGTTAGCCTCGACAGTCTCATCCACCTGTTCAACTTTTTCACCTTGAAATGAGAAAAGCCAGTAAACAGGAAATAGACTGATGTTGTTTAGAAGATGAATTTTACTAATGTCAACGTGAGAAATTTCAAAATCAAAAGCCAAGTGTGTTAAAACACTTTATAGGCTCAGTTTTGTTCCTTGCTTGTGTTCCTACACTGCTTCACAATGATTCTGCTGCTGTAAAGTCAGGAATAATCTTCACTGAAAATGAGTAAAAACATCCCAAATCTCTTTTACCCTGAAATTTGATGACTTTTCCTAAAGTGGACCAAAATGCACAAAAAAAAAAATAAAAAAAAAAATAAAAAAAAAAAAAATATATATATATATATATATATATATATATGTGCGACAAATTGTTGTCCATTGAGGCTGTTATGGGTCAAATTTCAGCCGTATCTATTGACATGTGTTTATGTTAAATGAATAGTTCATAGTTTTAATAAGATAGTAGTTATGAGGATTTTTATGATGTAGCAGTGAAGACTGATGGCTCTAATGGTTATACAATAAACCCCACACTTCCATAAAGTTCTGCTCATTTTACCTTTACATAAAATACATTTACATCATTATTGCTATGTTATATTTTCATGTGTTAGGTCAAATAGGACATGATATTGTGTGATAGGAGCTGAGTGGTGTAAAAGCTAAAAAATACACTCTCTGAAACATGAATCAAGGTTTAATCACATTTATTGATCAGTCAGATCCACTATTGATGCTTTCTAAACACATCTGTGGTTCAAAATGTGGTATAAACACTTTTTCATGAGGAGTTTCTTAGACCTAGAACATACTTCGAGGGTGTAGAATATGAACAGTACGTAAGGGTTAAAAACAAGAGAATCATTCCCTCCAATAAGCTCCATTTGAACCCACATGGAGCTTCACATGAACTCAAACTCAGCTCTGGTTAACAAAAGCATTTAGAGGTAAAATATGTAATGTAGGAAATGAATTTTATTCAACGATACAGAATGCAGGATGAAATGAATATGAGTATATGTTAGGCTGTTGATGTTATGTGTTACAGCTGTGCAAAGCTCACAACTTAAATATTGTGACAGCATATTGAAAACAGTATTAAAAGAAAGGCCGAAAGGGCTGAAGCCATGCGTGAAGCTCATCCAAAGAACATTAAACAACTTCCCTTCACTTGACGTACTTCAGCATCACTTTCCTTTTTTTTTAATTCTTTTTTTTTTTTTGTGTGCCACATGTCAAATCAAAAGATTGTGTTGTTTTGTTTGTATTCTCAGCTTCACTTTGATTCATCCTTTTTTTCTGCGGCTCACATACAACCCAATCAGCTGGTTTGTTTGCTCCTTTTCAATTCTCCTGTAAATATTCTAATTGAAATCTAAGGGAGGCCGTTTTGTCACTATCAAAGGTTTATAATGTGATTTTTGAAAACGGAATCCCTGACTGGCTTTAATGCCGCCTCCTTTTACTTTTGGAGAGGCTGTTTTCAGCTGCTGGAAGCCAAAGATACGCCCGTTAACCGCCGATGCCTCGGTCTCAGCATAATAACATCATCAACATCACAACTGATTAAAAGAAAATAAAAGATGAAAAATCTCAGTGAGTTTACAGGGATGAATCAGACCTGTGTACACATCCAGGTGTGTATCTGCTTTCATTGCATTCATTTTTACTCCTCTTTCAAATCACTGTCAGTGTTTTATTGCATTTAGAGTGCATATTATTTATCTGTTTGTTGCTGTCGTTTTTTTTTCATCTTATCATTTTTGGATGTTTTAATCTTTAACATTTCATGAAGAAAAAAAAAAAAGGTGGCATTAAATCCAGGTGTTGAGGAGTTCTCTGGTAGCAGAATGGTTACAGCCTAACCGTCCCTGGCTCCATTTCGGCTAAAGACCCTCATCGCATGTCGTGCCCCTCTCTCCTCACTTGTTTCCTGTCTGCTTATCTACTATCAGCTGTCAAAAAATAAAGATATTTAATAAAATATGCAGGTTTTTAACAGGTATTATGAGTTTATGAAGAAATCAAGAAATCCTGATAAACTGAATAAAACTTAGTCCTTAACTGCACACATGAAGGTAAAAGAATCTTCATCATTTCATCATTCTTCTTATATGAAAAATGTTGCAGAGCTATTTTGGAGGAAGATGTTTGATGATGACACAGACTCATTATGACTGTGAGGAATGAAAAAGAGAGAGTGAGAGTGCATTCTGTTTAAACATTGGAGTGGCTGCTAAATTCAAATACACATTGGATGATACATCTCAAATACCACATAGTAGTAGTACTGTACCATATATTACTACTAGTATGACCACTACTGTATATGAGTTTTCAGTTGTCATGGTTACTTTGAAAACAATGTCAATGCAAAGATGGGATCAGCTTTGTCTAAGAATGCTCAGGAACACTTCCACAGCCTGTAACAGAGCTTTCTTAAAACTTCATAAAACTTCATAAAAACCTGAATATATCTCTCTGTTAACTGCTGCTTCACTTTCATATGGAAGTCAATATGTTTCTTAAATGTCTTGTTTTATTGCTACTTAAAAAAAAAAACCCACTAAAACAAACAAACAAACAAACAAAACATCTTATCTTATATTCAAGTTAATAATACAAAAGTGCATTCAGTAATTTACTATAGTGGCAACTTTAATGGTGCTTTTACAGCTCCTTTTGTTTTTACACACACGCACACACACACACACACACACACACACGATTTTATAACTATGATTATAATGCCTTTTGAAATCTGAAAATGAATTTGAGTTTAAATGCAGCACGTTTTATCTCATTTATCACGTAATATCAACAGCTACTATAATGTTTCATACAGCAGCCTCCTATACAGACAGAATACAAATAAATACGGTTTAAAAAAAAAGAGTAAAAGTATAATAAGAAATAAACAGGACAAAGAAAGAAAAAGAGAAAACACTCATGAATGATGTAAAGAAAGTGTGTGGAGAAAGGGAAGAAAGTGAAGATCTTTATTAGAGGTAATTCAATTTCAAATTAATGGTCAAGTCTTTTTTTGCAGAGTAAATCTTGTCAGTTTTTGACTCTCAGGTCACTCAGACTTTTTTTTTATCATGATCCATACTCTCTCTATCTCTCTCTCTATCTATCTCTCTCTATCTCTCTCTTTCTCTCTCTCTTTCTCTCTCTCACACTCACTCACTCACACACACACACACACACACACACACACACACACACACACACACACACACACACACACTGGAAACTCTCCTGACGGACTAACAGCGCTCTGGTCAGTTGTGTCTCATCTTCGGTTCAACAAGGGTTAAAGAGAGAGAGAGAGCATCCCTCATAACGACTATACCCTCCCTCTCCCCCTTATCCTCCACACTACATCCAGATACCGACAGGCTCGTGCGCCCCGCGGTAACAAACACACACACACACGCTGACGCACACAGACCCTCTCTACCTCTCCCTCTCTTTCTTTTACTCACACACATCCACACACACACACACACAAACACACACACACACACACCTGCTGGCGGAGGAGCAGAAGAACAGAGCTCGGCGGATCACAGGGCGCAGCAGAGCATCTGGTTCCCCGTTCAAGCGGAGGATCTGCGGAGAGGAGCAACCGGCGCTCCGCTGATCAAGGTAAGAACCTTTATGAAGATAAACAGCACCAGCTTGCTGCTTCTCGAGGCTTTGTGCAGAATCTGATTTGTTTCTGTTTGTGTGTGTGTGTGGATGTGTGAGAGTGTGTAAAAGAGAGGAAGTTGTCCTTTGAGTCTGGATGTGGAAGCATCATTGGCTTAATTGCAATAAATGAGAAGGTGGATGTTCTCTGCTATTGGCTGCTGTTTAATTGGGAGAAGTCAGATTGTAGCTTCCCGCCCAGGTCAGAGGTTGTCAGGCACAGTCAGCTGCAGCAGACTGAAGCAACTGGTTTGGGATTTGCTTGTTTTGCTCAAGGGCACTTCAGCAGGGCAGATTGTAGCTGAGGAAGGTGGAGATGCATGCTGTTGATTAGCTGCTACTCTTATCAAAGTTTCAGTGTGTTATGTGTAGATGTAGAGGCAGTGAGAGGTGGAACTTATACGGAAAAAAAGCAGAATTGATTAAATTATACATGAACTGAAACATTTCTAATTAGTCTAAATCTGAAAATTGATTTAAAAAAAAATGTTATGAATTAAAAAAAAGCTAAATTCCAATGAATAATTTGTCAGTCAACATTTAGACTTGACGGAGTATTTATCATGTTGTGGAACAGCCTTACGCTACTCATGAAGCCTTTATGTATTAAAGGAGCTTAAAGAAGTTTATTGTAACAGGGTAAAAGATCTAAAGTGATACTTGCAATGAAACTCTTAGTTTCGGTTGTCACTGTCTTCCTGATGTGAGAGTTCTTTTTATTTTTTCATAAACTGAGTCAGTGTGTAATTGGGTCTTTTGGGATTGCGTTTTAAGTTTCTCATGCTGAATGTCTCGTGCTTCGTTGTGTCGTCGTTGTCTCCTAACATCTTAGGGACCGTGTGGGAAATAAGTGTTTTCATTTTTACATGTTACTCTTTTGTCTGTGTGTCTGATAATCCATAAAAAACCCCAATCAATCAATCAGTCAATCAATCATTGAACATGTTCACTGGTCAATGCGTCAATCACAGTAAACCTGTATAAGCTCTTAGCCATCAGCTCAGATCTCATCTTGTGTCTTATGGAAGATTCGACTTCGGTTTGTTTTTACACAAATGTAAAAAGTCAACTTGAAAGGACAAAAGTCTCAAGTTTCGTGCACTTTTTGTCTCGTTTCTCTCTCTGTACACACACTGCAGAGCTGCTTGAAAATATGTAAGCACACTAAGTCAGTTAACAACAGGTGTGTTGACTGATGGAGATTCGGTAGACTGTGATGGGAGTCACTGGGTGTGGCATGCGATTGAAACTATGGGGCATTTTAGATTTTAATACAAACTGATAGCAGACAGAGAAGGAGAACAGGTGAAGGCGGTGGTGGTGGTGGTGGGGGGGGGGGGAGGGGGGGGGTTGATCTTGACTAGACTTTAAACTTAAAGAGATGCTGTGAGATTATAAAGACAAGCCTGTAAACTCCCCAAAACCAGTGTTTCAAATACTCTACATACTGCTGTGCTAAGTGTCAACAGCTAAAGAACACAAGCTTATGTTATTTTATTTATACCATGTGTAGCCACTAGAAACTGAATGATGGAAATTAATTCAGCTTGAAGGGAAAGAAAAACGCGGGGGGCGGGAGGGGGGGGCAGGCAGTGCGTGAAGCGAAACAGCTTTTGCGGGCTGCTAGCTGCATTTTGTCTTTAAAATGTGTTTATTTTTACATTTTTGATACTGCTGCTTAGCTCAGGGTTCTTCGGGGTTCAGTTTGTTGCTCAAGAGTACTTTGGTAGTTTAGATGGTTGCCAACAGCAACAGCATGAATAAAGCCAGGATGAATGCTTCATAATATTTAAATGTGTTGAGTTTGGAGGATGTAAGAAAGTGCTGAACAAAGGTTGAATTCTGTTGGATACTTTAGTCTAAATGCATGTTAGGTGGATACATTGTAGTATAATTGGAATAAGTGACAGCTGGTGATTTCACCATGTACTTTCCATTGTACAATGGATTTTATTATTACCACTAATTGTACAACTGTGCATTTAATGGAATGACTGACGTACACTGACTGATCCATTTAAACTATAAATCCAACAAATAGAAGTCTGCTTTTACTTTCCGAGAAGCATCGTTTCATAGTTCTTTTTAAAAGCATACTTAATCAAACCTTTACTTAAACCTGAAGGATCATTGAGGTTGTCCTCATTTACAATGATGTCGACTTTATGAAGACACACAAAAAAAGAACAAAACAAAATAAAAATCTATTAAAACAACAACAATGTTATATAAATTAAATCATTCATACACAGATGTTTCTCATGTCAGCTGACAGTGATCACTTCCCGTTCAGCTCAGCCAATCAAGATTATTTACCTCTGAATTTAGATTTAGATAGAATGGTTCATGAGGTGTATTCATACTGTGTACTGTCAGAAAAGAGGAGAACAATCATATATAGATTATTTTTGGAGTAATAATTGATTTCTGGATGTGTATAGAACAGTAGAAAGATAACTTTCCACTTCTTTTTCTTCCACACTGCATGTCTGCTTGTCATTGTTGTATTTTAAGCTCACTACATCATAACTGTTAATGCAGCTGGGATCAAACTGAACTGTTGCTCCCAGTTTAGATTGTAAACCGGCTGAAATAAAAGAGAGGTCTCCTGTAAGAAATGAAATATCACACACTATCCAACTGAAAGAAATCAATACTGTTTTGAAATGAATTGATTGGTGGTAAATATTCATCCAACACTGATGTGTAATTATTCAAAGATTCTTTTTTTACCGTTACTAATAGAAGTTTGGACTCTGACTAATGATTGAGTCATATGTTGTCATGCCGACTAAAAGAGTTACAGGTCATTATTATAATCTGAATTGAAGCATGAACAGAAACCAATAATAATGGAAGCTTGGAGCTTAATGACAGTTTTAAATTAAGAAGTCAATAAAATGAAATGTGATGAGCAAGTATCATTATTTGTTTTTTTTCATTTCAGTTTGAAAAATAATCTTTGTTTTTTTATAGACATCTTTTTAAAATGATTTTAATGAATTGTGATGATGTAACTAATAGCGCAAGCTTTAAATGTACATTCCAAGCTCTTGATAAGTAGCAGTAGTAGTAGCTTTATTGTCATTATATTAAGAGTCAGACAACAATATAATGACATCTAGATAGCACTGAGCCATATAAACATTTAAGACAATTAAAAACAACTTAATAAATTAATAAAACATTGATAATCTATAAGGACAATAAAGTACAATATGCAACAAGAGAGAAGCTTATTTTTGGAGTGCACAGAGGTACTGAGGAAGGAGGTGAGACGCCACGGAGGACAGATGTCATTTTTCTGTTAATAAAAGTCTGCACTTCACTACAGAGATCAGCTGTTAGATTGACAGCTTTGAAAATGTCACAGGATGCTACTGCTGTAAATTAGCATTGTACAGCGACACCCGGCCGCCCCCCCGACTAAAGAACCTGATGTGAGTCCTGATTAATTTGGGTTTTGGCCTTGGGAAGGATTATCCAGACAATCCCAGCCTGAAACAAGCCCAGCAGCTTGATCAGGCCAGGATATGTTCACAGGGTGATTACAGCCCACATTAAGAAATACTGCAATGAAAAATAAAGTGTGTTTGTGCTTCAATTTGTTTCTCTGCGATCCACTCGGAGTTTCTTCTCAGTAAGAGACGCACTGCTAAATAAAAGTGTTCACCGTCCAGTAAACAAGCAGCTCCGCATTCAATTAAACCTTTTTCCAAGTTATTATACTTTATATTAATAATGTCTCTTCATTTAGAGCCTAAAGAGGTCATCATGAAAAACCGAATCGACCTTCCTCTGTATTGTTTACCACAATCGATTGAGTGTGGCAGTTAAAGGATGTTTACTCATTAAAAAAAAATCACATATACTCAACATTACTGCCATCATGCGTGCAGGAAAACATTTTCAGTCCCGGGGCTGACAAGCATGTGTGTGTGTACATGTGTGTGTACATGCAGCCAGCATAAGTACACATGCTTACAGTATGTAGCGAGCACACTAGACC